>NW_027505162.1:0-252020 GCF_021521415.1 Bidens hawaiensis
GCTGCGATATAGGCTGGCACGCCAATTAGTAGAATGTCATCATAGCCTATATTGAAGATTTAAACTATGACCCGAGAAGAACATAACACAACCATCATCATAGCCTGTTAACTTTTAAAAGTCAAAACAACCGAAACATATAAAAGCTATGGAGGCTCAGATTAGTGTAGGATCATCATCATAAACTTTTATTTAACAATACTATAGTCTAATCATCATCAGTCACATTCTCACCAACATTGGTTGTACGTAATGCACGTGTAAGCCAAAGAATGCAACGAAATAAGTACAAAGTAACAATAAAATCTTGAGTGACAACCATACATAAAAAAGGCTCAACCGTATCCTAGCTGCAACAAAAATTAACACGCCAAACCTCGAATAATCGTCACAGCCCTGAACCAATTTATCAGACAAATTACCCCCGATTTGTGTTTTTAAGGCCCGCCAACGCCATAGACGACCATACTTTTCACCCATTAGAATTTTATCACAATTCTGGTGAACAAAACCACACAGAAATCGTTTTAGATTCAGGTTTCAGACAATTAGAATTTGATCATAGACCCAGTGAATGAAAATAGAAATGACCGATGGTCGAAACCATTGGTCTCCGCCATCGCCGTCTTCTAGGGTTCCAAAATTGAACTCGGCAACAGTCAAGGCGTCGATGTCGCATATGGTTTCCAAAGTGAAACATGGCAACCGAAAAATCGGAGCTGTAATCGGTCATCCTCTAACTTCATCCACCACCACACTGTCTCCATAAACAACCCCATGTAACCAGAATAAATCGATCATATCGGTGTATAAGGGGTAAAACATAGAGAGCGCAAGGGCTTAAGTCATCGATTCAAATCCTATCTTTTTTTCGGTATGCCGCTCCGCGAGCTAGGATAAAATGATCAGACCCTTTCGTTTACAACAACCTTAACCGCACAAGCCTGGGCTGGGCCTACCTCCATCCCTAGAGGAGCCGTATGAGGCGGAAGCTCCACGTACGGTTTTGAAGCCGAGCCTTTCCAGCAATGGGGCCTAGGGACCGATACCTTTTGCATGATGGGTCAGCGAGGAAATGGGAACAGCGGCTTAAGCCATTAGTTGTAGGCGCTTTCCAGAGGTGGAATCTTCTAGTTCTTCCTATTTGACCCGAAACCGATCGATCTAGCCATGAGCAGGTTGAAGAGAGCTCTAACAGGCCTTGGAGGACCGAACCCACGTATGTGGCAAAATACGAGGATGACTTATGGCTAGGGGTGAAAGGCCAACCAAGATCGGATATAGCTGGTTTTCCGCGAAATCTATTTCAGTAGAGCGTATGATGTCGATGGCCCGAGGTAGAGCACAGTAAGTGAGAGAGAGAGAGAGAGAGAGAGAGAGAGAGAGAGAAAGAGATGTGAAAATTTGTTGATGAAGAAGAGGAGTCATCAACTGTCTTGGAGGAATCAACCGTGTTGGAGGAGTATATCTGGTTGGCTGTGGCAGTGTAAAGAGGTGAGGCTAAGTACCACATACAAAGCGTACTGTATCACCCATGAAGCCCACCGACCCCCAATATTGTTATTATTTTAGTCATATATAAAATTAAATTCGCTATCATCATTTACATGTTTTAGCCATACATAAAATCTTTAATCGTGACTATAAAATACTTATAGGTAATTGTTATAAACATTAATCTATGGTCACAGAAGTAATATATGTGGCCATATGTATTAACTTTTAGCCACTCATAAAAACATATAAGTGACTAACAAACAATGCCCTGTGGTCACATAAACTCGTAAGTGTGACCATATGTATTAGCCTATATCCACATATCAAACAATTAAAGTGTGGCCATTAACTACTAATAGTCACACTTTTGTTTTCACCATTAACTTTTAGACACACATAAAACTTATAAGTGACTAACAAACAATACTCTATGGTCACATAAACCCGTAAGTATGACCTTATGTTATAGCTTTAAGCCACATCATTATAAAACTACTGTGAGCGTAGATCATATTTGGCCACACTTTAATAAGTGTGGCTAGTAAATGTCATATTTTTTTTGTGGAAGTGTTGCTAAAGGTTTCAAACAGCTATGTTTTTTGTCACACAAATCGAATATGTGTGGCTTAAGGTTTCCAGCAAGTGTATTTTTTGTTACATGAATCAAATATTTGTGGCTAAAGGTTCTAACATTTGTGTTTTGAGTTCTAACAGGTGTGTTTTTAGTCACACAAATAAAAAATGTGTGACAAAAACTATGATTAATGACCTTTAGCCACACACTTAAACCGAAGTGTGGCAAATCACCCAGACCATATGTGTGGCTGAAAGCCTATTTTCACGTAGTGAAATACAAAGTAACTAAAAATGATATCTTTAAATCTACACCATAATTTCAAACTATAACATTAAATTATTAATGTAGAAAAATTACTTACTAATTTATTTATTAACATTAATACAATTAATCATCAATTCAATAATTCTGTATATATAAAATTGATTATCAATTACAGTATATCTAAGATTACAATAAATTATGATATATTAAAACCTTAATCATATGGTTGAAATTTATAAAAATTGTCATGGGTAGGCCGATATGCTGTAGATTAAACGTCCGGCTGGTGAAAAGATTCATCGATAGTGGACGGTGAATTGGCCAGATAAATTAATTGAAGGTTGAGATCGGTGGAAGAGGATGGAGGGGTGAAAGAGGAGATAACTGATTAAGGTTTTTAGGTTAAATTATGTTATAATTACAAATGAATACATAATAATAGAAATAGTATAAATTCATAATTAATAATTATAATCATTAATCATTAAAGAGAATTGGTTGTAAATTATTTTAATTTAATTTTGATTTATTTTATTCAAATGAAAATTAGAGAAGTTGTAGATATAGATAGAAAGTTTAGGAAACAACCAATAGAAATATGCCAAGTTGACTTAAAGTCTATTGGTTTAACAGTATAGTTAGGTATGGTGTCGGTTGGACCCTTTTGTAGCGACATACCCGGAGCAACTTATCAAGTAAATGCATGTGGATTAAAATCTTTTAAGTAAAAAACCCATTTGGTTAAAGTTATAAAGGCAGATTACATATATGTAATTTACTAGTTCATCTCTTTTAAGTTACACATACATGCACTTACTGGTACTATAGAGGTAGGATACCAAAAAGACCCAAAGACCCTTAAATACCACCCGTGGGTCATAGAGGAACCCCTCATATAACACCCACGGGACATATGGATCACCTGCATAACACGATAGAGGAAGAAAGTCCTTGCACCGTACGCGGAAGCATACTGGCACCCTCAGAAGTCATCCGCGAGGTAGGACACTTGTCTACCAAAATGACCGGAAGGCAATGCCAAATGGACAGCTGTCATTAACTATTTACCCTCTAGAAGAGTATCCACGATTGTTACTTGAAGAATACGTGACTCGCCAGCCAATGAGCAAAAGACACCTGGCCAGGTTGTTATAACCGTGCACATGGCCAGGGTATGATCCATCCTATCATAAGGCGATGCGTGTCCAGGTTGTTATACCCATGCACATGGGAAGTATAGCTCAACCTATCACAAAGGGACACGCGTCTAGGCAGTTATCAAGATCTTCTAGAAGCTGACAGCTGGCCCAATCACCTTCCTACTTCATTCGGCTATAAATACCTAGTCAACCTGCATGAGGTATTCATTCACATTTACTCTGACTCACTTATACTCTGACTACACTTAGTCTGTATATTTCAGTACTTTCTCCCTTACGAACGATACTGATTCTCACGCCGGAGGGTGGTTACAAGAAGACCCCCCCCCCCCCCTTGTCCTTCCTGTAACGAGACTCACGGCGTCTGTTTTGCAGGTTCCGGTCATTGGACTTCGGGGAGTTATGCTCATACTGTGTTAGTAGTTATCATATTTTACCCTGTGGACTCATTGGATCCAGGACCCATACCCGGGGATTGGATCCGTGTTTCTTCATTGGCGCCATCCGTTTTGGTGTTAGAACAACACAAATTTTCGTTGGTTTTTCGGTTCGTTTAAAGTATGAGTAAACTTCCTGAGGGGCCGACGGGAACTCCTGTACTTACTTCACGTGTGACAAACACTGAAATACCTGAAGGCTTTGCCTCGAGCGTTTTTGCACGTGTGACGCCTCTGGGTTCACGAACTACCGAAACAACACCGGGTGGTTGTACCCTTGAGCGTGTCACTGTACCAACGGGGCCAATTCCTACCGATTTGGGACATGTTACGGCTCCGGAAGGTCCTGACCTGGGGGACCTTGAACGAATTATGAGGGAGACCTGCAGAAATCGATCAGTATTAGATCTGGAAGATGATTCATATGATTCTGATATGGCGAGGACTCACCGTCATAATTCCAGATCTAGGGGACTACTGTCCCCGGAAGAATGGCTTCATGTCCAGCAAGAGAACCTGAAAGCAGAATATAAGCGGAGAGTGCGGAATTCACATCTTCACGCTCGCGCTCTGACTTACGAAGAATCTCCCCGGAGATCTCTTTCTCCTCCTCTAACGGTGAGGGGAAGTCAGATCCGCCACTGTCAACAAACTAAGCAAGAATTTGTTGAGCCACGAAGGTTGCGCCCTCGTCCTCGCATGGACATGTGGATGCCGTCTTACTTTGATGAGTATGACAGTTATTACTTAACGTATCACCCGGGAAACAACAGTTTCTACACGGGTGATAGCGGAATGAGTTCAAGGGCAAGAAGCAGTCGTTCGCGGGACATAGTCCGCCACACCGAGTATCATAGTGACGCTAAGGAAGATTTCACCAAGCCATACCGTCCGGCAGACTTTTCCGAGAAGTCAAAATTTATAGCAAGCATTGAGATAGCGCCTTTTCCTGTCAATGATAAGATACCTACATCGGTGGGTAAATACAATGGCATGACTTATCCAAGTGATAATCTCCAAAACTTCGTGGCGGCAGGTGGTGTGAGTGGATGGACGCTCCCTTATTGGTGTCACATGTTCACATTGACACTAACAGGGGCAGCGAGGGAATGGTTTGATAAGTTACCTAACGGTCAAATCTACAGCTGGGATGATCTGGTGAAGAAGTTTTCGCAACAGTCCATTCAGCAAAAGAAGCACACTCGCGACCAGTCAGAAATTCTGGACGTTATCCGTCGTGATAATGAATCCCTAGAATATTTTATTACCAAGTTCAATGAAGAAAGTCTGAACATTGGTGGGATCAGCAAAGACATGCTACGCGTTGCCTTCCGTAAGAATGTCAAGTGTGACGAGTTGATCCGCACACTCACTGGTAAGGATGGAATGCCAAAGGAATTGGACGATATTATGACCACGACAAAGTTGTTTGCCAACACTGAAAAAATTTTGGGGAATAATAATTCAAAGCAAAAAATTTAAAGTCGAGTTTCAAACTCCGAGGCCCAATAAACAGGCAAAGGGACCAATCTGGTCAAGACTTCAGCCGAGCACGGAAACATCAAAGCCATTTGATGTAAGATCCCACATCGGTAACAAGAACAAAGAAGGACCCTCGAATCGAGGTCCCACCTGGTGGACTCCTCGTTCAAAGACTCCCGCAGAAATTCTCACTACTAAGAATCTGAATTTCCGGAAACCACAGCCACTCACAAGGAGATCATTCCTCGACACCAAAAAAACTTTGTTCGTTTCATAATGACATCGGTCATAACATGAACGAATGTAATGCTTTGAAGAGCGAAATTGAGGCAGCTGTAAAATCCGGGAGGCTTGGACACCTAGTGAAGGATGGAAAATCTGGGACTGGTAAAGCTCCCATGCTAGACAACCAGGGCCCGCCAAAAAAGTAAGTCAAGGACTTAAACGTTCATATGATCCAAGGCGGACGAAAGGTCGGAGGAAAGAGGCGGGAATACGAAGAGGAAGAGTGGAAGAATGAGCCAGTGATCTTTCCACGAATCAAGGGAGGTCCCAGTAACAAGAACCCCCTGATTATCACCGCCCTCTTCGGTCACTACCACTCCCAATACGTTTTCTTCGATACTGGTAGTACATCGGATATCATGTACGAACAGTGCTTCGAACAACTTGATGAAGAGGATAAGGAAAGACTGAAACCTATCCATGCTCCTGTGTCAGGATTTGGAGGAGAGATAATGCACCCGCGAGGGGTGATTTCTTTCCCAGTCACTTTAAGTGATAGAATTCATTCAAGGACCGAGGAGGTTGAGTTTTTAGTTTTACCTGCAACATCGAAACATGACATCATTTTGGGGCGAGAAGCGATTGGAGATTTCAATGCTCATCCGTCTACGACTCACGGTACGTTAGGGTTCCAACCCGCACCGGTGTAGCAATAATTCATGTTAATCGACATTGCTTCGCCACAGAAAGCTCAAAACCTAGCAAGATTCCAAAACATTCTCAACGGAATGAACCAAAAAAGTGGGTTTTGAACAAGAAGTTCCCTGATCAAACCGTGACAATTGGACCTGCTATCTCTGAGATAGTAAAGACTTTTCTGAAACAATTGTTAGTAAAGAATGTAGGCATCTTCGCATGGAAACCTGGAGACCTGACTGGTGTCCCACGGACTATTGCGGAACACAAGTTGAGGGTAAACCCTACGTTTACACCAATTGTTCAGAAACAACGTAAGATGGGTCCAGAACAAACAAAAGCAATGAACGAACAAGTTCAGGACCTCTTACAAGCTGGAATCATTCGTCCAATTCAATATCAGACCTGGGTCACCAATCCGGTTATCGTTCCCAAAAGTAACAGGATGCGGTGGATGTGTATAGATTTCAAGGATCTAAACAAGGCGTGTCCCAAGGACTGTTATCCGCTGCTTGAAATAGATCTCAAAGTTGATGTTGTGGCACCGTTCAAATTTAAATGCTTATTAGATGCTTACAAAGGCTATCATCAAATGCGCATGACTGCGAGGGATGAGGATAAAACAGCCATTCGGGCTAAAGAATGCGGGGGCCACATATCAGCGACTGATGGACATAGCGTTTAAAAGCCAAATTGGTCGAAATTTGGAAGTTTATATGGAAGACCTTGTGATCAAGAGTGTTGAGGAAGACCAAATGTTGAGGGATATCGAAGAGACATTCGAAACTTTGAGAAGTATCAATTTGAAGCTGAATCCAGCTAAGTGTTCGTTTGGGATGGAAGAAGGAAAATTTCTTGGAGCAATTGTCACGGGTGCGGGCTTCTAAGCTATACCGGATAAAGTCCAAGCTGTAGCCCGCATGCCCTCTCCTTCCTCCCTCAAGGAAGTTCAGACGCGCAATGGTCGATTGGTTGCTTTGAATCGTTTTCTGGCGAATCATGCAGTCAAATCTTATCCTTTTGTCTCAACACTAAGAAACTGCCTCAACAAAGCACAATTTAAATGGACCGCGGAAGCGGAACAAGCTTTCTTGGAGGTAAACAATGTTTGATGGAATTTGCCCACGTTGACAGCACCCTATGCGGGGGAACCTTTAACGTTATATTTGTCGGCGTCAAGACATTACTATCGGGACTGTCCTCCTGACGGATTGAAAGAATGTTCAAACACCGATATACTATGTCAGTAGAACATTGTCAGACCTAGAGACAAGATATTCAATGCTAGAAAAACTTGTCCTAGCATTGGTCTATGCAGCCCAACGCCTCCGCAGGTACTTCCAGGGATACCCATCAACGTTTTAACCGGATATAAACTCAAGAATGTTCTCAGTAAGCCGGAATTGTCTGGGCGATTGGTAAAGTGGGACATCGAGCTAGGTGAACATGCGATAGAATATAAACCTAGACCAGCAATTAAAGGACAGGTGTTGGCGGACTTCGTCACGGAAGTTCCGCAACACAAAGAAAAAGAATGTTTGATTGAACAGCAACCTCAAGCACCTCCGGAGCAAGGGCAAATTTGGTCATTATTCACGGACGGGGCTTCAAGCAATGAAGGATCTCGCAGGCCTCAGGCTAGTCAATCCTGAAGGCCATGAATTCACATATGCTATAAAGTTGGACTTTAAGAGTACTAACAACGAGGCAGAATACGAGGCTTTCTTGGCAGGCTTACGGATAGCCAAAATGCTTGGGGTGAAACACTTGGAAGCCTGCGTGGATTGCGGGACAGATCAATGGCACGTATGAGGCAAAGAATGACGTAATGGCTTCATACGTGTCACAGGGGAAAGATTTGATGCTTCAGTTCTCCTCATGCAAAGTAATTCACATAAAGAGAAGCGAGAACAAATTAGAAGATGCTCTTAGCAAACTGGCTTCAACGAATTTCGAACACTTTGCTAAAGACATCCGCATTGAAATATTGGATCGCCCATCTGTCCCGCAACATCAAGTTTTGGTGATTCAAACCGGAGTGGAATCTTGGATGACACCTATCATAGCATATTTGTCATCAGGAGCCCTCCCAGAAGGAAAAGCCGCGTCCCGAAAGATAAAACACAAAGCCTTGAACTATCAAATGCATGACGGTGTTTTATACCGACGTTCCTTCCTCGGACCACTACTTCGATGTGTGAATACTGAGGACGCGAACTATTTAATCAGAGAAGTTCATGAAGGCATCTGTGGTCTTCACCCAGGCCCCCGCATGATCGTAACAAAGTTAATGAACGCCGGATATTACTGGACAGGAATGCATTTGGACGCTATGCATGAAATCAGAAAGTGTGATTCATGCTAACGTCATGCCCCTAACACGTTACGACCAAAAACGAGCTCGTTCCAGTCACTTCAACTTGGCCGTTCTAGAAATGGGCTATCGACATAATGGGACCTTTCCCCGAAGCCCCGGGACGTGTCAAATTCTTAATAGTAGCCATCGACTACTTCACAAAGTGGGTGGAAGCCAAACCAGTTGCTTCTATAACAGCAGCAAGCGTCAAGAAATTCTTGAGGGAATTCATCATCTGCCGGTTTGGTCTTCCGCTAGAACTCATTAGTGATAACGATACTCAGTCCGCGGACAGTTGGCTACAGGAATGGTTAAAAGAACTTCAGGTATCCCAAATTTTCACATATGTAGCCCACCTGCAGGCAAATGGTCAGGTTGAGAGAACCAAACGGACAATCAAGGAAGGAATCAAAACAAGGTTAGGAACTAAACGGACGGGTTGGGTTGAAGAATTACACCACGTACTCTGGGCCTTCCGCACTCAAAAGAATTCCAGTAATTCTGAGACCCCTTTTAACCTAACCTACGGCACAGAGGCCATGATTCCGACCGAGATTGGGATTCCGTCCGCAAGAGTTCTGCTGATCGATAACAATGATCACGAACTCCGGATGAATCTTGACCTCCTCGAAGAGAGGAGAGAACTAGCATCGATCTGCGAGCACACTTACAAACGCCAGTTGCAAAAATATTATAACTCGAGGGTCCAGAAATGCGAGTTCGATGCGGGAGATTTTGTCTTCCGCAATAATGAAGCCTGTCACACCCCTATCTTAGGCCTAGGCGTGTGACTCGATAATTGGTACCATATTTGTAATTAAATCAAATTTACGATTGTTAGCGAAAGACTTTATAAAATATAAGGGTTAAAGTTGTAAAATATTAACATTACAAAACTCGAGACAAAAGTCCCGATTGAATTTACTTGTTTATAAGTTTTGACAAAAACATCACATTATCGATTTAAACAAAATTTATCCAAGCTATCGGATTCTTGAGCCTTCGTCCGTTAGCTCTAATCTAGGTTACCTGCAAAATGTTATTAAAATACGTCAACAACGAATGCTGGTGAATATGCTGACGTGAAAACATTTCCTTTTACTTTGTTACCCCTCGAGGGTTACGCATACCTCGGCCCATCTTGGCTTAGGATTAACAAAGTTAAAACAATATCATTATAAACTCGAGCCTCTACCTGGGTCACCCCAACAAGACACCGCAGCGTCCCGACGTACTTAGGTACCATAAATATACACAAGGTCATTCTCACTCGAACATACTTTGGTTCGGCCCATCGTGGCTGGAGGTTGTGACCAGGCGTGGTGCGATGTGCCCACCGCATTTTACCACAAATGTAAGGATCCAGACAAACGTATACTACAACCTGAGGGCTAGGCTTTTACTCTTATTCATAATGTTTTTAGAGACACTTAGTCTCACGTAAAGTTTTACACATAACACCTTTGATCGGGATCGGTTTCCAACACCGTCCTTGCGTACTCTTTCTTGCTATCTTGCACCTATAGTACGAGTATAACTTTTATTAGTCGGATATACAGTCCGGCTTAAGACCTTTAGTCTTATTACCTCGATGAGCCTTTAGTTCATTTCTTTTACTTTAAAACCTTTAGTTTTAAAAGCAATATTTATAAACCTTTAGTTTATTATAAAAACCCGACATTTCTTATTTTCTAAGAAACGTATTCTCTTTCTTTTATTATTTAAGAATACTCATTATACTTAAATAATAATTATAACAAAGAAGTATATAACACATATATATATACACACATTTCTTTCTTTATTTCTTTTCTTTGTTATATTATTTATTCTCGAGGTATATATTTTCGACTTAGGGCTTAAGCATTTAATATTATATCATTATTTGGGTCGGGTAATAAGCCTTACCTTTCCTCGGCTTAATACTTCCTAGATACTCGAGCAGCACTTCTACGCCGCTTAGCCTTTTCAACACTCGCGTTGATCGCCACTTCACTTCGGCACGCAAATCGAGACACCCAATCTTCTCGGCACGCACTTCGAGGTGCTCGTCGGGTTGTAAAAACGGCACCACCTTCGAGGTGGATCGTTGGCACGAACTTTGAGGTTTAGTGAGATGATTGTAAACTGATTGTGAGGTGTGAAAATATCAAACCCGGACCTTGTTATTTATAGGCAAATTTTGGGTCCCATCACGTACCGCGCCCGGACCCTGGGGACCCTTCGCGTACAGCGACGTAGGTCTGATGACGCAGACAGTAGGTCTGCCACGTGTCGCCACGTGGCAGACGGTGTGCCACGTGTTAACACGTGGCGGACGTCGTGTCACGTGTTGCCATGTATCGGGACACGTGGCGACCGGTGTGCCACGTGTGTACACGTGGTGAAAAGGTGTCAGATGTGTCAGGCCACGTCATCGCGGTACGCGATGACGTAGGCTCGACAGCGATCGCGTACGCTGTTGACTCTTTCTAGAAACTTTGACCAAGCCCCCATCGCGTATCGCTATGGGCTTGTCTTTTGTCCCGTCGCGTACCGCGATAGGACAATTAATCAGATTTTTCATTTTAGCCGTTGGAATTTGGTAGTTGGCAGAATTGATCCCTATACTTTGGAAACTTGTCATTTTCGGCCCTAAATTCCCGTGATGTTACATCCTCCCCACCTTGAAATAAATCTCGTCCTCGAGATTGCTTCATGAAAACAAGTGGGGGTATTTCTTTCTCATTTCTGACTCGAGTTCCCAATTATACTCGGGTCCTCGTCAGGAATCCCATTTTACTTTCACAATTTTCAATGTTCACCTTTTGAGTTTCTTTAGTTTCGAATCTTCGATTTGAATGGGGCGTTCAACGAATTTTAAATTCTCATTAATTTCTACATCTTTTAACGTCATTGCTAAAGATTCGTCGGCTAGGCATTTACGCAGATTCGATATATGGAATACATCGTGTATCCCTTTCATTTCCTCGGGCAGTCGCAATCGTTATGCGACGGTACTAATTCGCTCAAGTACCTCAAAGGGTCCAACGAATCGAGGATTCAACTTTCCTTTCTTGCCAAAGCGGACTACGCCTTTCCATGGCGAAACTTTCAAAAGTACTTCGTCACCGACATTAAACTCTAACGGCTTACGACGGATATCGGCGTAACTCTTTTGGCGATCACGTGCCGTCTTAAGTCGTTCGCGGATTTGAATAACTTTGTCGGTAGTTTCTTGGACTATCTCGGGTCCAGATAATTGATTATCTCCAGTTTCAGACCAACACACGGGTGTTCTACATTTTCGACCATACAACGCCTCGAACGATGCGACTTGAATACTTGCATGATAGCTATTGTTATATGAAAATTCCATTAGGGGTAAGTGGTCATCCCAACTTCCACCTAAGTCTATCACACAAGCTCGGAGCATATCTTTCAACGTTTGAATTGTTCTTTCGCTTTGCCCATCGGCTTGCGGATGATAGGCAGTGCTAAGGTTTAACTTCGTACCAAGCACTTGTTGGAAGCTTTTCCAGAAGTGAGATGTAAAACGACTGTCTCGATCAGAGATTATGGACAGCGGTACTCCATGTAAAGCCACAATGTTGTTAACATAAATACGAGCTAATTTGTCCATTGAGTACGACTCATTGATGGGTATGAAGTGTGCGGACTTTGTTAATCGATCCATAATTACCCAGATTGCATTATGTTGTCGAGTCGTTTTAGGGAGTTTGGTAATGAAATCCATAGTAATTAACTCCCACTTCCATACGGGAAGTTCGGGTTGCTGAAGCAATCCCGAAGGCTTTTGGTGTTCAGCCTTGACTTTCTAATACGTCAAACATTTCGCAACATGCGAAGCGACATCTCTCTTCATCCCATTCCACCAATAGTTTGCCTTGAGGTAATGGTACATTTTGTCGCTCCCGGGATGCATCGTATATTTAGACTTATGGGCTTCGTTTAAGATCTTCTCACGTAATCCTCCTACAATTGGTACCCAAATTCGGTTTCCCATTCTAAGAATACAATCATCACCTTTGACTAACGAGTCAATGGTGCCATTACATTTTTCATCAGAGATTTGGTTTTCGTTGATCGCTTGAGTTTGACCAGACTTGATTTGGTCAACAAGATCGATTTGAAGTTCTAGCCTTAACGCTTGGACTCTTTTTGGCTTCTCGTGCTCTTTACCACTTAAGGCGTCAGCCACAACGTTGGCCTTACCTTCAGGATAAACTATTTCGCAGTCATAGCCGTTTAGAGTTTCCATCCAGCGTCTTTGGCGCATGTTCAGCTCTTTTTTTATCAAAGATGTGCTTTAAGCTCTTATGATCAGTGTACACGGTAATTCTTACTCTATAGAGATAGTGCCTCCATATCTTAAGTGCGAAGATTATGGCGCCTAACTCTAGATCGTGAGTCGTATAGTTCTTCTGGTGTACTTTCAATTGACGAGAGGCATAAGCGATTACTTGCTTTCGTTGCATCAATACACATCCCAAGCCAGAATGAGATGCATCACAAAAGACAACGAAATCTTCAATACCTTCTAGCAAGGCCAGTATAGGAGCTTGGGTAAGCTTTCGTTTAAGTATATCGAACGCCTCTTGTTGCTTTGTTCCCCATTCGTATTTGATGTTCTTTCGAGTCAAGGAAGTTAAGGGAACAGCGATTCGTGAAATGTTCTCGATAAACCTTCGATAATAGCCAGCCAAAACCAAGAAATTTCGAATCTCGGTTGGCGACTTTGGGACCTCCCACTTAGAGATAGCTTCAATCTTAGCGGGGTCTACTTGAATTCCGTTAACGTTGATAATGTGACCAAGAAATTGCACCTTGTGCAACCAGAACTCGCATTTCGAGAACTTGGCGTACAGGTGATTCTCATGATCGGCCTTAGACTTAGAATAAATTAGTATGTCATCGATGAATACGATCACAAATTTGTCTAAATAAGGCTTACAAATACGGTTTATCATATCCATGAATACGGCCGGCGCATTAGTAAGTCCAAATGGCATAACGGTGAACTCATAATGGTCGTACCTTGTTCGAAACGCGGTCTTTGGAATGTCTTCGGATTGAACCTTAAGTTGGTGATAGCCGGAGCGGAGATCAATCTTGGAAAAGAAGCTGGCACCTTGGAGTTGGTCAAAGAGATCGTCGATTCTAGGAAGTGGATATCGGTTCTTGATCGTAACTTTGTTGAGAGCTCGGTAATCGATGCACATTCGCATGGATCCATCCTTCTTCTTGACAAAAAGTATCGGCCCTCTCCATGGCGATGGACTTGGTCGTATAAATACTTTCTCGAGAAGCTCGTCAAGTTGTTTCTTTAGTTCTTTCATCTCGGTTGGTGCGAGGCGATATGGAGCTTTGGCGATCGGAGCAGTTTGCCGGGAATGAGATCAATTCTAAATTCTACTTCACGATCGGGAGAAATGCCGGGGAGTTCGTCGGGAAAGACATCGGCATAGTCGGAAACAACGGGAACATCTTTGATTTCCTTAGGTTTAGATTCTTTGGTGACGTAGGCCATGAATGCTAAGCATCCTTGATTTAAACATTTGTTAGCCCTTATCATTGAGATTAGGCTAACTTGGCCAGTGTCTTTATCCCCTTCGATTCATATGGTACGTTTTTCAGGGGCTCGAAGTTCAACGGTCTTGCTATTGCAAAGGATACGGGCATGGTTGTCAGATAACCAATCCATACCCAGTACAACATCAAAACCAGCAAGAGTCATAGGTAGCAATTGAATAGGTGAAACGTAACCGGCTAACAAGATTTTTCCGTTTTCTAAAGCTTCGTAGATTTTGACAATTTCACCACTAGCGGTCTCGACGCTTAGAGTTTTATTAAGTTTGATTAAAGGTTCGTTTAATAGACTACAAAACTTATAATCTATAAAACTTAAATTGGCTCCTGAATCAAACAAGACTCTAGTATAGGCATTGTTAACAAGGAACGTACCGGTAATGGTTTCTGGTGTGCCAGCCGCTTTCTTGGTATCAAGGACGAACACTCTTGCATTGCCCTTCTTGCTCACTCTTCTGACCGCTACCACCCGCACCACCAGCCGTGGGTTTATTTTTGGGGCATTCAAGGCTAAGATGTCACATCTCCTTGCAGTTGTAGCAAGTCATCTTCTTCTTCCAACAATCGGCCGTGGCGTGGCCGAGTTTGTGACATGACTCACAAGGACGGGGAGTTAAATGGCAACGACCCCTATGGTACTTTTTGTAAGTTTTGCATTGTGAGATGCCGGAGTTGAAGCCAGACCTTCGTTGGTCAACTCCCTTACCCTTGAAACGGGTACTTCCTTCCTTCTTCGTATCTTGCGTCGTCACGACCCTCTTATCTTCTTCTCTGTTGCGGATCATTCCGCCCGTATCCAGCCAACTCCATCGTGGGGTCGGCGGTTTGAGGCAAATGAGACCTTACCATATCACGAATTTCTCGTGGTAGCCCCCATATATAGCGTGTGACTTTGCAGGATTCCGGGGTAACCAGCTGCGGCACCAAGCGACAGTATTCGTGGAATTTGGTATTATACTCACGAAGGTTTATTCCGACGACCTTGTGAGATAGGAACTTGGTTTGGATTTGGTATGTTTCATGCATCGGACAGAATTTCGACATTAACAGTTCCTTAAACTCGCTCCATGACAACCCATACATTACTTCCCTTCCTTTACTCATGATTAGTGTGTTCCACCACTCTATCACTTCGCCTTTGAACATCAGGGCGGAGTATTGAATCTTCTCCTCTTCCGAACACTTGCTCGTAATTACAATTGTATCCATCTCTTCAAGCCACCTTACGGTCGAGATGGCTCCCTTATCGCCGTGGAATTCCTTTGGCCCATAGTATTTAAAATCTTTGAATGAACATCCACCAATCTTGAGCTTTTTAAATTCTTGACGGACTCCACCATCAATGTTTGATTCATGTACACTCTCTTCCATGCGAGAAGGTCTAGAGCGGGGTTTAAAAACAGATTTTCGGGAAGGATTTATAGAGTGGGAATGTTTTGTTTGTCGAGATTGGGACCTAGCCATTGATTATTCCCTAACGGCATCTTTTATCATCTTTTGAATTCGATCAATAAACTTTTCGGGAATTGGATCTTCTTGTTCTTTTTCGGGTCCCGTTCCTTTTTCTTTTTGTTTATCGGCTTCCTTTCGGGGAGCCTAAAAGTTATTACTTTGTTGAGACATTTTATCTTTTTCTTTTTATTCTTTTTATCTGAAATTTAACGAATGCTCTTTATTAACACACATTTTTATTTCATCATTTGTATATTCCATACAGGGCATATACAAGGATTATTACAACATACATATATATACATTCACATTCGATGTATATATATTCTTATCCATACATTATTCATCACATTACACATAAACTAGATTACACACATAAACTTGAGTACACACACGCTTCTTCTCTTGAAACACACCATTACCACCATCATCTTAGTCCTTCAAAAACTTCTTAACAACCCTCGTCAGTTTGTTGCATTTGTGAAGAAGCTTCTCTCCTATCTTCTTATTCTTTTTCCCTTCTTCATCCACCTTCTTCCTCCAGTCATCAGTCTCGTGCAACGCGCGATCCAGGTGTTCTTCATATGACTGCGGAATAATGTCAGGGTATCCATATTGTGGCGGTGGGTCACGGTAACCCAGCGTCACCATCTCAAAATGGTTTCTCGGTTCAGGATACGGGACGTAGGTCTGATCAGCTGCAAGGTAGAGGTATGTCTTGGCGGCTTGATTTTGCTCGCGAATCTCATCAGCTTGTTATTGAATTGAAGGAATCTTTCCTTGAGATGGCGGGAAGCTTGATGAAGCTTGGTTCCTTAACTGCTCAAGATACTGCACATACGGATCGACAAAACCGTAACTTGGGTTGTTGGAAGTGAGTGATCCATCAATGGATGTTGATATCTCATTAGGGTTGTCGGGATGCTCTTCTTCCAGTTTGGTTTCTTCCAAAGGATCCTCCTCTTCGGGATCCTCCTCTTCTTCCTCCATAGGCTATTCCTCCTCTTCCATATACGGAGTGGCTTAGTTGATTATCGCGGGCATCTTGAAACTCTCGTAAGGCATCGTCACCCTTATTCTTGGTTTTTGGGATGATCCTTTGCCATTGTTGGGTTGTGAGTTGACTTCATGAGCGGTAGAGCTTCCAGTATGCCACCTTCGCTGGTCGGAGTGGCACTGCATCCAATCAGAGGATGGGGATCTTGGTTCTTCCTTTATGGGTCGGTTTGAAAGGAAGGTATAGGATGGGTGTGCATTTGGGAAATATCCGGTTGGGTAATACTGTGGTACTTGTGGTGGTTGGTAGGTGGGAATTTGCGAGGGGTGATACTTCGGTATTTCGGATGGGTGATATATAGGCATTGTGGGTGGATGATAGCTCGAGGGTCTTGAGGGTTCAATTCTTGGTGGTGGCGGACTATCGGGTAATTTAATTGGGCATTGCTCAGTCCCGGGGAAGTATATTGGTTTAGGACGTTCAATGTATTGGTCTCGGCTAAAGAAGGCCTCAAAGTAATCTTCATCCATGATGTCTTTTGGAAACTTGTAGTATTTCCTTGCTCTTCTCGCTTCATTATCATAATACTCCATTAATTTCTGATGATACATCTTTGATGGGTGGTTTAGAATGTAGAGAGGAAAGAAAGGGTTACCAGCCGATCTTATCCCTATTCAAATAAACAAGTAAAATATTTTCCTACGCTTGGATCGAAGCTTGGGTATTGTTTTATGATACCCAATTCGCTAAGATCGATGGCTCTGATACCAACCTGTTACACCCCTATCTTAGGCCTAGGCGTGCGACTCGATAGTTGGTACCATATTTGTAATTAAATCAGAGTTACGATTGTTAGCGGAAGACTTTATAAAATATAAGGGTTAAAGTTGTAAAATATTTGCATTACAAAAGTCGAGACAAAAGTCCTGATTGTATTTACTTGTTTATAAGTTTTGACAAAAACATCACATTATCAATTTAAACAAAATTTATCCAAGCCATCGGATTCTTGAGCCTTCGTCCTTTAGCTCTAATCTTGGTTACCTGCAAAATGTTACAAAAATACGTCAACAACAAATGCTGGTGAATATGCTGACGCGAAAACATTTTCTTTTACTTTGTTACCCCTCGAGGGTTACGCATGTCTCGGCCCATCTTGGCTTAGGAATAACAAAGTTAAAACAATATCATTATAAACTCGAGCCTCTACCTGGGCCACCCCAGCAAGACACCGCAGCGTCCCGACGTACTTAGGTACCATTAATATACACAAGGTCATTTTCACTCGAAGATACTTTGGTTCGGCCCATCGTGGCTGAAGGTCGTGACCAGGCGTGGTGCGATGTGCCCACCGTATTTTACCACATATGTAAGGATCCAGACAAACGTATACTACAGCCTGAGGGCTAGGCTTTTACTCTTATTCATAAATTTTTTAGAGACAATTAGTCTCATGTAAAGTTTTACACATAACACGTTTATTTATTTGAAAACAAGTTTGTAAAACTGGGGCGTATTCACCTTTGATCGGGATCGGTTTCCAACACCGTCCTTGCGTACTCTTTCTTGCTATCTCGCACCTATAGTACGAGTATAACTTCTATTAGTCGAATATACAATCCGGCTTAAGACCTTTAGTCTTATTACCTCGATGAGCCTTTAGTTCATTTCTTTTACTTTAAAACCTTTAGTTTTAAAAGAAATATTTATAAACCTTTAGTTTATTATAAAAACCCGACGTTTCTTATTTTCTAAGAAACGTATTCTTTTTCTTTTATTATTTAAGAATACTCATTATACTTAAATAATAATTATAACAAAGAAGTATATAACACACATATATATATACACATTTCTTTCTTTATTTCTATTCTTTGTTATATTATTTATTCTCGAGGTATATATTTCGACTTAGGGCTTAAGCCTTTAATATTATATCATTATTTGGGTCAGGTAATAAGCCTTACCTTTCCTCGGCTTAATACTTCCTAGATACTCGAGCAGCACTTCTACGCCGCTTAGCCTTTTCAACACTCGCCTTGATCGCCACTTCACTTCGGCACGCAAATCGAGACACCCAATCTTCTCGGCACGCACTTCGAGGTGATCGTCGGGTTGTAAAAACGGCATCACCTTCTTGCTCAGAACTTTGTCAGGGAGTGGTACGGATATCGAGGTATGGCATGTTTATCAAGGAATCGGGGCACGGTTTTCGAGGTGGATCGTTAGCACGAACTTCGAGGTTTAGTGAGAGAGTAGAGATGATTGTAAACTGATTGTGAGGTGTGAAAATATCAAACACGGACCTTGCTATTTATAGGCAAATTTTGGGTCCCATCGCGTACCGCGCCCGGACCCTGGGGACCCGTCGCGTACCGCGACGTAGGTCTGATGACGCAGACAGTAGGTCTGCCACGTGTCGCCACGTGGCAGACGGTGTGCCACGTGTTAACACGTGGCGGACGTCGTGTCACGTGTTGCCATGTATCGGGACACGTGGCGACCGGTGTGCCACGTGTGTACACGTGGTGAAAAGGTGTCAGACGTGTCAGGCCACATCATCGCGGTACGCGATGACGTAGTCTCCAAAGCGATCGCGTACGCTGTTGACTCTTTCTAGAAACTTTGACCAAGCCCCCATCGCGTACCGCTATGGGCTTGTCTTTTGTCCCGTCGCGTACCGCGATAGGACAAGAAATCAGATTTTTTATTTTAGCCTTTGAAGTTTGGTAGTTGGTAGAATTGATCCCTATACTTTGGAAACTTGTCAGTTTCGGCCCAAAATTCCCGTGATGTTACAAATCCTCCGGGCAAGTTGGCCCCGACTTGGGAAGGACCTTATAGAGTTAAAAAAGTGTTATCTAAAGGTGCCTACAAGTTAGAAAAGATGGACGGGACTGAGATCCCTAGAACTTGGAATGGGGCCCTATTGACCTACGTGCCAAAATAAACTATCAAAGTTATATAATTTCATCTTTTGTAATTCGGCGTATGCCCTCATCTATGGAAATTTTATTTCAGTCATTTATGATATGTATTGTTATGTAATCCTTTATTGGCATACAAAGAAGATCCTACAAACACTTATATTATAAAGAAAACAAAGTGTACCGGAAAACAAAGACTTCTTATTACTGATTAAAAGGGATTACAAAGAAATTCAAATTACAAGGAAGGAAAAAATATATTTACAACGCTGCATCTCTATGCTCCGCGTTATCGCCTTCCGCATCATCTGAGTCTTCTTCATCTTCCTCGCCAAGGTCAAGAAGATCCTTTAGTTGCTCAATGCTATCCTCCTTATCTGCAAGCTCAGATATCTGCTCTGCCAAAGAAAACTTCAAAGTATCAAAATCCTTTGTTTTCTGGATAAGGATGGCAGCAGTATCTTGGCCAGTCAAGACATATTCTTCTGGCAGCTTGGATTCGGAAGCAAATTTATAGCCATCCTGAAAGCCTAGCTGACGGCCAGCATGCTTAGATGCTTTTAGGAGGATAGCAACACAGTTCCCAAGTTCATCACTCACCCGAACATCGGCGATGACCTGTTGGAATAATTAAATAGAAGTAATTTCAAATACTTAGATTATTTACAACAAAATAGGATACATACCTTGGGAATTCCCTCTCCTAGCAGCCATTTCTTGTCCACCTTAGCCCGGACAAGGTCCATCTTATGGCCGGCACACTCCAGAGTTTATTCTCGGCTCTTAGTGGCAAGATCAGCCAAGCGCTTCTCTTTAGCCGCTGATTCAGCCTGCAAGGTTTTTATCAGCTCAGCTCGCTCATCCAATTGCTTTTGGAGAACAGCCTTGGCTTCCTCAGCATTAGCATGACCAGTCTTTTCTGTTTCCAGCACTTGACTGCTCTCCCTGGCCTCATTGATAGCCATAAGGGCTTCCTCCTTCGCGTCAGACGCGGCAGCCGCCAGCTCATCCCACTCCTTATTCATTGCCAACCAGTCCCGGGTTATTTCCTGGCTGGTGGAGATCGTATTCGCCATATGAAAAGAATGTGAGATTAACAACTCTTGGCGAATACTACGACGATATAGCTCCTTTTCAGCAGGAGAAAGACTTTCATGCAGATATTTAAAACATACGTCCACCTCGTGAAACGTTGAATCTCGGAGTAAAGACCAACATGGACGATGCGGGGTAGGATATTCCTCTTAAGGAGATGGAGAGGTTTGAGGCCCATGGGCGAACATGCTCACACCCCCTTGATCTCTAAAGTGATGAACGTTGAAGGAAGGTGACATACTGACGTGATCAGTATCATCAACTTCCTTAGTCTTTAAGGGGGACTCATCCGCCACAATGATTGGTTCTTCGGCGGTGTTAGGAGGAGGAGGTGGCACCTTTGAACTCTTTAGACCTAAATGTCTTCAGAAAAATCATTCCGGGCCACTGAAAAATTATAACAATGGATCAGATATATATATATCTGATCCATAACAATCGATAAATAGGAAGAACATCAAACTAACCCAAAGAATTGTCTTCCGAATCAAGTTGATGAAGGCGCGCCTCCAAGTCAGCAGTAGGTTTTCGCTTTTTTGACTTCTTGGACGGAGCAGCCTTAGTAGGATGAACCTTGCGTTTACCAGCCGCTTTGGAAACATCCGTATCAACAGCTTGATACCCACCTTCAGGGGTGACGTCATCATCAGTTGGACGACTGCCCTCAGCAGTAACGTCTGCATCATCATCACCCGCAGCAGATTGATTCTTGCTAAGTTTCCGGGTCAAACCTACAGTTGAATGCACGGCATTTGTAGCATCAACTGACAAACTTCCTTCGCAGAGCGATGACTCCTCACTAGACGAAAAGAGTACAATCACTCCGCTGGAATTAATAGCAGTCACGGATCGGGGTTGTAGAATGTCCTCACCCTTTTTAATAGACTCTTGAACATATTCCTCACTTTTGGCGTACATCGCTTCGGAAACTACTGGTTTCGAACGAAACGCGGTGGGAAATAGGAAGTTAACACTAGTGCATTCCAGAAAGGGCACATCCCTTGGATCGATCGGGCGACAAACCATCATGCCCTCTTCATGATCCAACAAGGTATCGAAGGCGGAACCCTCACCTGTACAAATAATAATAAAACTCAGAAATCAGACATTTATTAAAGAGAGAATAGGAGTAACACTAAGCTTACTCTTGTTGGTCCTTTCATAGTAAGGCTCTAAGTCAAGGAATGGCCACAGGAGGCTCATCTTCTCACTCACCGTCGCCCCCTCGTGGATAAGGCGCATGGGAGTCAGTGTGGCGGTCAAGGTCATAAACCACGGAAGACCCTCATGAGCAGCGGCCGGAACCACTGGCATGGCATCCTCTGCCTTGCGATGAACCATCGCGAAAGGTACAACATCCTCCCGGATCCAGAAAAATTTTGGTTTCCAGCCATGAAGGCTACGGATCCATTCCAGTCCTATAACTTTCTTCCGGTGGAAGCAAAGCTGTACCACCCATCGCGGAGGGTCACCTTGTAGAAAACGACTAACTTACCAACAGATGGTTCAAAGTTACGAGTTTGACAACAGAATTCGAAATGTCGAATCCTTAACATCCCAAAGGGATGGATTTGTGATATGTGTATCGCATAAGTCGTCAAGATTGATTGCACAAATCAAGTCACTGGGATCCGGAAGTTTCCCGACGTGAAATGGTCCATATATACAGCCATCTTCTTTGGAGGAGGACTGGTTGCAATGGAACCACTTGCCGGACGCTCGGGTTCCCATTCAGACGCCAGACCATATACGTTCACAACATCATCAAAATCTTTCTTCTTAAGGTTCACAACGACCTCATGAATGGCAGGAGCACTCTTCTTATCCACAGCCATTAGATTAATATAACTGGTCAAGATATAAGAAGACGATATATATCAGAAGGTTCAAGTTTGAAGGTTTGGGAGAGAAAGAGTTTGGAAGTGATAAGAGTAAAATGGAAACCACGAGTGATCCATTTATACTCATTGCAATTAATGCGACCGATGGAGTGTCAGAGGAGAGAGAAACCATGGACCGTCGGATGGTTGACACGTCAGGCGGGAGATTCAAGAAAGTGAGAACAAGCTGTCAAAGGCGTCATACACGTCTTATCATGTATCCCTTAAAAGTTTCTCTCTCCGCCACGTCATCAAGAATATCCAACTTTCAAAAATTCAAATCTCAAAAATATTTTCCAAAGATATTTTCCTCAAACAGTATAATATTCACAAAAGATAAAAAAGTTCCTCTTAATTAAGTAATTAAAAAATATTTACAAAAAGGTGGAAGAAAAATTACAAGATACTAAGCACTCAACCTATCCTATGGGTTTGAGGCTGTCGTATCTTCCGGAGCATTTGATGAAGTATCCTCGGACGAGTCGTCCTCAGACTCATCACCCAAATAATTCTTCAACTGTTGCACACCATCACTGGCTAAAGCCAACTACGGAAGCATGTTTTGCAGCGGTAACACCAGGCCATCATGCTCCTTAATCCGCATGTCCCGCTCCTGCTTGACATCAAGGCCATGAAGCGGATGATCTCTAAACGTGTGAGTACTTTGAGCGTAGGCCATCCCTTCATTAAAGCCCCTCACGCGACCTAGCTGAGATGAGGCAGTCATCAGATTAGCAAAGCTATCAATTAGCTCTGCACTTCCCTTGATGTGACGGATAACCTATCAAAATAGAAACATAAGTATTTAGTATCAAAGCGCGATATGTGTAATGAACACCAAATGAGAAAAAACTTGCAGAGTCAAGTCCTCGGGTGAGGAACCATTGACGATCTTGCTCCGCACGCTCAGCTCTATCTCGGAGTTCTTGAGACTCAGCTGTTTACTACCTTTCATTCAAGGCTGCAATGGCACGGGCTTCCGCCTCTTCGCGATCTTGCAAAAGGGAGTCATAGGTAGCTTGAATTTCAGCAGCACTTTTATCTTTAAGCTCAACCTGCTCCCTTTGCAGCTTCAGCTCCGCTTCAAGTTCTTGGATCCAAGTGCCTTGAAGGGTCACTTGGAGCTCCAGAACTGAGTTCGCCTCTTGAGCCCACGCCAAGTCATCTTTTTTCTTCTATGCCTCCGCAGGGGCAGCCTCAAGAAGGGAATTCTGCTTTTCACAGACTTCCTTCCATTGCCGGGCAGCGGCAGCGCTCCGGTCTTGTTCACCCTTAAGGGAAATCTCTGCGTCCGCCTGCTTCCACTTGGCTGTACTAGCCGCCAAGCGGTGATCTTCAGCCTCTTTCTTCGCAGCTTCAACAGCTCGAGAAGCTTCGCCGAGTTTCCCGCCCATAGTACGCCATTCACGAAGAATTTCCTGGCTACAGGCTAAAGTGTTAGCCAGGAAAAAGACAAGTCAGTGTGAAGATCGTGGTGAGAACGGTCACGCTGGTGCACCATTTCAGCAGGCGGCACGCAGTGCTTAACAAAACTCATACAGGTCCCGGGATCAGAAAACCGGGACCCATTGGTTATATCCTATGGAGGGACAAACAGATCAAATTCATCTCCCAAGTTCGCATCCCCGTAGTAACGGGGACCTGAAGTTTCAAGGCGAACGGGGATTGAGGATGATTGTTGAGGAGGAGGACGCGAAGGAGATTCATCCGTCCTGAAACCTTCCGAATTAACAGCCAGGCCGCTCTCCTGAAAACCAGTAGCAGTCCCAGTCTAATAAAGATAGTCAAACGGACTTTCAGTTCCAGACTGGACGACTGGTTCCTCCGCGGTGATCTCAGTCGGAGGGGTAGATGGCCTATCCTCTGTTGTCAGACAATGTTTTCTCGGATATGGGGGTTGGCGATGGTAGTTGTTCAGAAACATCGTCCCCAAATATCAATGGATCTGCACAAAAATTTACACTTAGCTAAATATTCCAGGACAGCAAAGTACAAAAAAGAAATACATACCTTCTACCGTATCCATATGTTCAGCAAGACTGTACTGCGGCTTTTTGGGACGATGGGTTTTTCGCTTCTTTTTCGACGATCCTTCTCCGGCGTCCGCGGTCCTTGCACCCGCATCACTCGCCCGAAAGAAAGTGAAAGCCCTCTTCTTTTCCAATTCTGTCAATAAATGTGAGACAGAGGAAGGTTCAGAGGCATCGTCATCAGAGCTTCCTTCTTCTTGGGATGCGGAATCGTCACTCGAGGATAGAATGGCTATCACCCCATCAGAAGTAAGAGCATTAAGTGGCGGAGGGTTTAAAATGTACGCACCTGATTCAAAGGTCGCGTTCGAAACCAAAGGTTCGGCCTGCATCTTTGTTGGAAAAAGGAATCGGCCTTTGGTCTTCTCAAGAATGGGTTTATCATCCACATCTCGGATACTCCTACGGACACAACCTCTATCCTCGAAAAGAGCGTTAAAAATAGAACCTCGACCTGGAAGAAAAACATACAAAAATCAGTCGTAAAAGCTCCAAGAAGGAGAGAAGTCAAACATGGCAACCTACGTTCATCCAGACCAATGAAGACAGGTGCCAAGAACTCCGATGGCCATAGGCGGCTCATGCCCGCCCACACCAGAGCTTCCTCGGGCAGTACTCGCATCGGTGTTGGCTCCGACATTAGGACGCGGAACCAATCACGTCCCACGTGAGCAGCCGTATCAACGTCCGGGAGCGTAGCGTTAACCTGACGACGGACCATGGAAACGGGCACCACGTCCTCAGATATCCAAAAAAAACTTGTTTCGCCAATCTGTGGACCCCTTCTCAACCTCGTAACCGATACTTCGGTCGGAAAATCCTTGACACGTGAACCAACCGTCACGGTTGGTAAATCGGTAAAAGACCGAAAATCGGTCAAGATGAGGAAGCATTCTGTGTGCCGTACACACGAATTCGTAATGGCGAATTCACATGACGGCACGAGGATGCAACTGGGATAAATGGATCCCGTGTGCACTCAGAACCTTCATGAAAAATTTTGTAATGGGAAAACGGAAATTCCTGTGGGTAAAGTAATCAGAATACACAGCCATTTTGCAGGACGGCGGAAGGCTGGCTATTGAACCATGGGAAGGGAATTCCGGTTCCCACTCCGGTGGAATGCCATACGTCTCAAGTAACTTCTCGTAGTCGGACTGATCCCAAAGAACTTCTATCTCATCAACCTCGGAAGGTCGTCATTACATTAAAATTTGGTAAAATAGCAAGAGGTTGTAAGAGAAATTCAATATTTTATCAACGTACTTAGAGAAAAAGCAAGAAGATAATCAGAAATCAAAGGAGATGAAACTTTGAAAAGAAGATAACTGTCACACCCTCAAAATCCACTAACGGAGTTTTACCGTCAGAGGGTGTGAACTAACAGGATCGGAATCATTAGTTATAATCAAACACCATAAATAAAGTTTTCAAACCACGAAAACATTTAAGTTTAAATGAGTGCGGAAGCGTAAATTCATAAACCAAGTGTTGCGTCAAGCAGGACGACTTAAAACCCAATCAATAACAGTTTAAAAAAACAAGTTTACAAAAATATTAGAGTTCAATGAAATGCATGTTCCTATACTGCGCGCCCGCCTCGGCTACCTGAGAATAACATACTAATAGTGTCAACACGGGGTTGGTGAGTTCACATATATAAATAAGGAAAATGTTTGCGTTTAAGTGTTTGCGTTTTGCGTTTGCGTTACCAGATAATTTTATGTCAATTATATATCGATAGGTAGCTAGCCTAGACAACAAGTATTACTAAGTGTTCGACACCGAAGCTGACTGTTTATCAATTGCCTTGCCACCATGTCTACCACGACCATGGAAAACGTGTTAGCCAAAATTACACCCACTCGACCTCCAGTCGAGTTTAAAGTTGGGTGGGGTTTGTCAAACCCAGTAGTACTACTCAACAGTGACTTGCTATTATACAAATACTAAACGGTTCGATGTTATGGAGGACTTTAGTTGGTTCGTTTGCCACTTATCCTTACAAGTGATATATAACTAATAACAAAATCTAAAGCGTTTTGGAGTATGTATTCTCCCCCAAGTAAAAGCGTTTAAAAAGAGTAAAAAGGGGACGTGAAACTCACTGTTTGCAAAGAATTCAAAAACAAGTCAACCGAGAGATGCGCGTCACAGAAAATCCTCACTAGCGTTCTAAAACAAGAATGAGATTTTCTAAGTGTTGGAACTATTATTGAGTCTCTAGACTCGGCACATAATACCTATGCATGAGATACGTTTCGTGTTTCGTTTGTGAATTGTTTGATCCCGTACTTGAACAATAACCAACAATCAATAACGATTAACACAGATCTCAGATCTGTCAGTTATAATATTATAGATCTATCTCATAATCTACCTTGATTCGGTGTTATACGTATGTATATATATTAAATAAGTTTAACGTGAAGCTTGAGAGAGAGTATAAACTTTAAACTTTTCTGAATAATATTAATTCTCTCAAAACTTCCACATTTTACAAGTGAACAGTGGTTCACTATTTATAGAAGACGATCTGGTTCGCTAACATTCCCTAGCGAACCAGCATCCCCTTCGTTAAATAAATTAACTTAACGAACCACCCCCTGATTCGTTAACATCCCCTAATGAATCAGGAGGGAATACATTATAATGTCCTAGTTCGCTAACATCCCTAGCGAACTAGACTTAACCTTAGCGAACTAGTCTTAGTTCGCTAACATTCCTAGCGAACTAGACTCAAACATAACGAATTAGTCTAAAATAAACATTAAATATTACATTTAAATATCAAATAAACATTAATGATAATTACAAAGACTCTAGACGCAAAACTGTGCACTAACAGACACCCCCTCGTCTTGAGCTCTTTGTCTTTAACTTATTTGAAACGCTTTGTCTGCCAATCTCTGCAACTATGAATCCCATGTTCATGGCATACACGAACGACACGTTGGAATTGCATAGCCAGGTCGTAATCTTCTTGGCGTTCAAACAAAATCTACATCCTGTGTAGCACGTCATTGTCTGTCTCTGATAAATTAACCAACCACATCGGATCGATTATCTTGATGAGCTCAGTCTGTAGTCCTCGACCACGAACAATAACGGTCTCGCCATTACGATTGTCATAGTACCAACGGTTGAAAGACAGATAAATATCTTGAGGCATTGTCTTCACAGGAACCCTTCTCATTGTCTTTGGTGGCTTCACTTTCAAAACAAGTTTCTTCCAGCCGGTCCTTGGATCAATCTCATCAGTACGTTTACGTCTTGGGACCTGGGGCTTGAAGAATTTGAAGCCATGATTGACCTTGAACAGTAAGTGTTGATGAAACCACACAGCAGTTCGGTTACCCCCACGATTGATAAATGGACGTCTCGCGAGGGTGCATACATCCCAACGCGGTAATGTTAAAACATCCATTATCCTCTCGTAATATTGGACACCTTTTTCCCATTTAACAATACATACCTTAAGGTCTGAATCATAGAGCCAGGAGACAATATCACCATGTACCTTAGAAACAGTCTTGAAGGTAGTCATCTGATTTGCCTCAATCCAAGCAGCAGTTGTATCCTTTCTTTCTTTATCTACGTACCGATAAGCACTGATGATCTTACCCACTCTCTGGCGTTTGAACCATCTTTCAATGTCATCATCAGTCACTTCTTTGAGTAAAGGAACAGTCCATTGCACAATCTTCTCCAGTTCATTCTCAGTCTCCTTAATTACGTCTTCATTAAATACCGGAGCACCTTGATCATCATTTGCGTGTTGATACAAGTCCGGGTACTCTTCAGCTGTCACATCCTCCATCTCAATCTCCTCGTTCTCATAAATAAAATCCGTATCCATAAATAATGGATCAACCTCCATTTCTTCCTCATTGATCACTTCGACATCGGGCTCAGTCTCTAAATCAGTCAACTGATCGTCATTCAGCCCAAGCAGAATCGAAATCTGCTCCCGTGTCAAAGATCTAACCACAAACTCACCGATCTGTATCCCATCTTTGTTCACCATACTTCTAACCATTCCCAATTCATCAATAAATATCACCGTGTTAGCCTCAATCATTTCTATTGGCTTGGCTATTGTTGGATCTTGATATGAAATTATCTGCTTGTTCGAATCATCAGCGCCACTGACATCAGCACCAGAGGATGAACCGTACGATTGTTTAGGCTCACCTCCTGCATCAGACTCGTCAGGATCATCATCATCATTTTTGAGTTTCTTGAGGGCATCTTCTTTACAAGTTAATTGTAAAATTAACTCATCTTGTTCTTTTAATTTCACCCCCTGAGACTCAACAATCGCACGCAACGACTTGGTCTCTTTCTGACAGAACGAAATAAAGCTCATCATTTTTCGTTGATTCTCCATGAGTCGTTCTTGATTGAGTCGGTCAGCTGCCATTTGATTTTCATATAAATGTAGCAGATTAAGCAACATTTCCGTTTGACGTCCAGGTGACAAATTGTATACAGAGGGATGAACTGGTTGAATAGGTCCCTGAGGCCAAGTGATTCTCATGAAAGAGACATCATTAGGCGGAGGTGGAAGAAAAGTAGTTGTTGGCAGAGGAGGAGGTCCCATTGAAGTGGTGGAAGATACGGTAGACAACACATCAGGAGGCCTCGGTATCTCGGTCAACGCCATTTGAGGAATCAAGCCGAGCCTCTCATGTGACACCATCGTCGTTGTCAAGGTGAGCATCGGAGTGCTAGTAGTTAGCGGCACCGCCGAGCTTTGAGTAGTTGATTGACGTGGTAGTGGTGTTCCAATAATTACCCCAGCCCCAGCAGACACACGAGGCTTCTTCGATGGTTCATCAGTAGCTACCGCTTTGCCCTTTCGTTTTCGTTCTAGCTGAGCTTTCATGGTGGCAGCTAGGGCAGCATCGACTGCATCTTGTTGTTCTTTCAGAGCTCGCTCACCAGCTCCATCATCACCATCATCATTGTTACCATCATCATCTCCACCATCATTGTTCCCACCTTCTCCCCCTTCACGCTCGGAATCCGAATCATCATGGATCCAGCGCTCATTAGGAGGACATACGTAATCCGGATTGATTACATGACCAATCATCCGTTTGTCCTGTGGCTTGTCTTTTCTATATATTAACATACGATGCACCGTTTCAGCTTTCATATGTTCCATATCAAGAATATCGTTCACCAACGATCGATCAATCACCAAATTCGGTATCAGGTCCTGAATAATTAGCTGTAAAAAGCGTGGATACATTAAGAACTTCTTTGACGGTAGAGTTTGCTGAACTTGCTCTTTCAGATGATCAAAGATGAGTTCTGAATAGTTGAATAGTTTGTTCAGGATTAGGGCAAAAAACGCCGATTGTAAACTTAGTCTGCATTCATCGAAACCACCTCGACGTCCACTCAAGCAATGAAGTAAGACATGCATCAAATACTTGTATGGTGGACACAACCCATTCTTGTTCAACATGGACCGACGAATATCACCCCCATAATTTAATCGTGTGAATAAACCCCTTACCAACGTCCTGTCAAATTCACTCGGGTAATCATCAATATCGTCAAATTGAAGTACTCGACGAATGACCTCAACATCACTCGTAATAGGGATCTGATTAATTGTAGCTTGAACCCAATTATTTTCTTCAACATATACCGCGGTGTTCCAAAATTGTCTGATTATACTAAGATACACCTTAGGTTTAGCTGTGATTGCAAAGTGTATCTTTGAACGGAGTAAGAAGTTCAACATAGCTCCAAACGTTCTTAAATCAGCCACATCATGATTGACAAAAGCACAGATGTTGTGCTTCTTATCGAATGGTAATAGAATCATTTCAGCTTGTTGATCTGGTTGTTGTGGTTGTTCTTGACAAGGTTGTTCCTGTGGTTGTTCTTGTTCAGCCATGATTTACTGTATAAATAAAACCAATATGAGAATAGATATCACCATATATAAACAAAAGATATGTGTAATTAATCTAGTTACCCGTATTAGAAAATTTAAATCCTTTAATTAAATTAAATGAATATTAAATTTAGTTACACATATTAGATATGCATTGTACTATTTTTTTTTTTAATGTCATTCGTTAAGAATCACACTGATTCGTTATACAAAGATAACGAATCAGGCGATTCGCTATCAAGTAAATAACTTAACGAACTGGACCTAGCGAATCACTAAGTAATTTTAACGAACTAAACTCTAGTTCGTCATATTTTAAACGAATCAAACTCTGATTCGTGTGACATATTATTCGCTAAGCTAGTTCGTGTAAAATCTTAACGAATTGGACACGAAACAGTTCCAATTCGCTAAGACTAACGAATGGTCAAAATTAAGACTTATTCTTTGACTTCACAAAGTCAAGGTCAAAATTATCAAGAACAATAATAGTCAACAACTTAAACCCAGATTCAATTCGGCCATAACCATCGTTGAACCATCAAGATAATCAGCCTGTTAAGCTCGGAAACACACTCGTTAATGTAGGTGAATGAGATTGAGACTCATTACCCAAATGTGTTAATAATCAAACGAACCAACAGTGAATATCAAGAACACATAACAATAATTAACCCAGCAAACAATAATCAAATATTGATTAGTGTCCACCAAGGGTATCGGAAAGTGATTCCGATCAAAATGATATCAAAATCAGACAATTAAGAACATAAATTATACACAAACAAGTTTCAAAGGTTCAAAACCCTTAAACCCCTAAAACTACATAATTCAACAGTTAATTCATTGTCATTTTTGACGAAAATGATATCGCCAAGAACATTTATACCTTAGAAACTCAAATTGATCTTTGAAATGTTCAAACTTAAAAATCGAAAATATCAGAGAGAATTTGAATAGTTTCTTAAAGATGAAGAAAGAAGACGAACAGTGGAATCCTATTCGTTATCTTGTCTTATATAGCAGTGCACGAACCCCTAGGCACAACTTGCACGAATCAGACGATTCGTTTAACTTAAAGTTAGCGAATTAGCCCATTCGCTAACTCAATTCGTTACCTTATGTTAGCGAATCACAATGTGATTCGTTAAATTAACGATAGCGAATCAAGACATGATTCGTTAAATATGTATAACGAATGGATGATTCGTTACAGAGTGCGGAAACGAATTAGATTAGCGAACCAGAAGCTAGTTCGCTAAAGAATCATCTAGTTCGTTAACCATACATAACGAATTGAATTTTAGCGAATTAAACCCTTTTATTTAATTTTAAAGTAAATAATTAAACGAATGAATAAATTAATGAAATAAATAAAGAATTAAATTAAATCAATAAGTTAAATTATCGAGAAACCCTTATATCCCGACAACCTAATACGTTAAAATTGTTTCATATTACCGAAACTTAACTTAAAAATTTATTTAAATATATTGTATAAAGAAGACGAAATATTTTTGGAATTTTGTAAAAATTTAAAGAATTAAAGAATGTATTTACAGAAAAAAAAATATCCGAACTATTAAAAAATAGACAATCTTTTTGTATTTTCTATATAAAATACAAAAAGATTGTCTAAACCCGTTACGGATCAAGCCGCTATGATACATCGATTATACAAAACGAATCTAAATGTTAAATTATTACTTTATTGATAAATATGGAAGAATACATTATGGTGGATGGAAATAACTTATGGAGAGCATAATTTAGATCTAGATCTCTATTTCAATATGTACACCTACAAATGAGCATGAATATGCCTATTTATAGGCCAAAGCACCAATTCATTAATTTAGTCTAATTCGTTATACTTCATAACGAATTAGACTCCATTCGTTATGATTCCATAACGAGTGATGATAACTTAACGAACCAGCCTCCATTCGTTATATTACATAACGAATGGGCTTATAAACTTAACGAACTAGCTCTCATTCGTTATGCTACCATAACGAATGAGCTTATACCTTAACGAACTAGCCTAGCATATAACGAATGGACCTAATTCGCTATACAAACCATAGCGAATGGGCCATTTACAATAAATAAACAATCTAGACTATGTATAACTTATTCGAATGCTACGGACAACCATTTCGTGCACTAACAGACACCCCCTTTTCCGTAGCTATCGAATACTTTAATCTTGAATACTTTAACTGCAAATCACCAGTCACAAACCGTGTACTAACATGAATTATGTGTGACTCGACAAACACATTGGTGACACGTTACATATGTATACAACTACTTAAGCATCAAATACTAACATTGTACATTACTAGTAAATTATTCTCCACAAGGGGCAATTTAGTCAAAACATAGCAATTATCGATCAACAAACACGTTTCATGTATTTTCACATAGTTCAGCAGCTAGTTTATCAAGACAGAATTCTACTTTGAAAGATTACTCAATTCAACAGATCATAACATATCAATTAATTTACCAAAAATCGTCACAAAAGCACACATGAGTTAGGTTTCTAGAACTACTTTTATTGTATTTTTATTCCTCATAGATTTCTCACAATAACCAAAACATTACAGTAAACTGACAGCAGTCAAAATCATGCGCAACAGAATGATATTTGTTATTCCCGTTAAATGGTAAATTCAATTAATGAAAGACCAATTGGGTTAGATTCTTAACTCAATATGTTAGCTTCCAGAAGTGGAAATAACCCATTTGGTCTTGTAGTTTATGAGATATGACAATTACAAAACAGCCTAACAGCAGACCTCACAATTCGGACTTGCACTTCAGTTTTGTAAAATAATATGGGTTAACTTTTACACGTCTAAAAATTACAAACTTGGACTTTTTAGAAACTAGACTCAACCTAGTACACTGTAGTTTTAATAATTTCGATGAATTACCACATTAACATTCAGTTACAGTCGTCTAAACATAAACTTAACAATCTGTCCAGTACCAGTTTACATCAAAACTCAACATAACAACAATCTATGAACCATAATCCATGCATATAACACTCTAATCACAATATTTACCAATCATGCATATCAATATCACATTACACACATAGTTAGGGTTTTTCTTGAAAGTTTAAATCAAAGAACAAGTGATTATCAAACAACAATAACACAACTAGTTATCAATTTCATTAGAAATCATCATCAAGCATATAATCAAACCCTAACTCATCTTAATCATCAATTTCGTGACTTAGGGTTTTGGATTAACCCATTCAATATAAAAATTAAACATATAGAACGCATAGGGGAGTTGTTAATACCTTCCTAGCACCTTAATTCTTCAACCAAACTTGAAAATCCTTGTATGTATGTGTGTGTAGTGTGACGGCAGCCAAGGGAGAGATAGGGGGGCGATCGGGTTTTGGGAGGGGGAAGGGAGGTTAGGGTTTTTGTTATTATTTAATAATAATATGTTACACAATAGTCCCTCCTCTTTTAGTTATTACTTTTCTAGCATTAAATAGACTTTTGCATCTTGAGTTAATGTTCTACATATAAATATCAAATAATACATAAACCTAACACATAATTATCAAATAGTTATTGTTTTGATGCTTGTCGTTTGTTCATCAATGGTTTGCGTCAACTCGTTTGCGTTTCGGTGCAATCCCGAAGGACTACATGTGTAGTGATTGTCAAGCGTCATTTAAAACCCTAGTTTAAATGTAATGGGATGTGCGTTATAGATCAAGTGATCTTAAGTTTGAATTGACGGAGTTTGAATTAACGGAGTTAACCTGAAATTGACGAGTGTCACATCATTCCCATGTTGAAAGAATTTTTGTCCCGAAAATTTGAGTTAAGTCGCGATGGGTGTCTGAAAAAGAAAGAAAAATTTTCAGTTTGTCATATCATCCCCTAGTAGAAAGAAATTTCGTCCCGAAATTTAATTCATACCTCTGGTGATTTCTGATGGTTTGACGGCTTTCGCGGTTTCGGTGTTTGGTCAACCCTTCAAAAAGGTGAGGATACTTTTTCATCATTTGGTCCTCGCGTTCCCACGTGAACTCCGATCCACGTCTCGAGTTCCAACGAACCTTAACGATTGGAATTTTGCTGTGCTTGAGTGTTTTGGTTTCCCAATCCAAAACTTCGACTATTTCTTCGATGAAGCGTAGCTGTTCATCAACTTGTAACTCGTCCAAAAGGACTGCTTGGGTTTCATCGGAAAGGCATTTCTTCAAATTGGATACATGGAATACATTGTGTACGCTACTGAGTTCCGTTGGTAAATCCAGTCGGTACGCTACCGGACCAATGCGCTCAGTTATCCGGTAAGGGCCAACGTATCATGGATTGAGTTTGTTTCGCTTTCCGAAGCGAACTACACCTTTCCAAGGTGAGACTTTGAGTAATACTTGGTCGTTCACTTGAAATTCAAGAGGCTTTCGGCGCTTGTCGGCGTAACTCTTTTGGCGATCTCGTGCTGCTGCCATGCGGTTTCGGATTTGGACAATCTTTTCAGAGGTTTCAAGTACTAGTTCTGGACCAGTGATTTGGCTATCACCCACCTCTGCCCGGCAGAGAGGTGATCGACATTTTCGTCCGTACAACGCTTCAAACGGCGCAGTTTTAATGCTTGCGTGGTAGCTGTTATTATACGAAAACTCTACCAAAGGTAAGTGAGGTTCCCAACTTTTTCCGAAATCCAACACGCATGCACGCAACATGTCCTCCGAGGTCTGAATGGTGCGCTCACTTTGCCCATCCGTCTGAGGATGGTATGCTGTGCTCATATCAAGGCGGGTGCCTAGTGCACTCTGTAGTGACTTCCAGAAGTGCGAAGTGAAACGGGAATCTCGATCAGATATGATTGAGACAGGCACTCCGTGTCTAGACACTACTTCTTTCATATAGATGCGAATCATTCTTTCCATTTTGTCTGATTCCTTGATTGCTAAGAAGTGTGCAGACTTAGTCAACCGGTCAACGATCACCCAGATGGTATCGCATCCCGTCGGTGTTTTGGGTAATCCCGTAATGAAATCCATGGAAATGTGTTCCCATTTCCACGTTGGAAGTTCCGGTTGCTGTAGTAGACCAGATGGTTTCTGATATTCTATTTTGACTCTTGCACAAGTCAAACATTTGCTCACGTAGATGGCAATGTCGGCTTTCATGTTTGGCCACCAGTAAAGTGCCTTTAGGTCATGGTACATTTTATCTGAGCCAGGGTGGATGGAATATCGGGACTTGTGTGCTTCGTCCATCACTAGGGTTCTCAGCTCTCCGTATCGAGGAACCAAAATCCGGTTTTCGAAATATCGGACCCCGTCCGATTTGGTTTCAAGTTGCTTGTTCATACCTCGCATGAGTTCTGATGGGAGGTTATCGTCTTTCAAGGCTTCGAGTTGCGCATCGCGAATCTGATCGGGTAAGTTGGCGTGAATCGTGAGTTGTAATGCTCGCACACGTCTAGGTTTATCGGTTTCTTTTCTGCTGAGAGCATCGGCCACTACATTGGCCTTGCCAGGATGATACTTGATGGCACAGTCATAATCCTTAAGCAGCTCGACCCAACGACGCTGTCGCATGTTCAGCTCCTTCTGATCGTAGATATGCTGGAGACTCTTGTGGTCGGTGTAAATGGTAAACTTGGTACCGTAAAAGTAATGCCTCCATATATTAAGAGCAAACACCACAGCTCCGAGTTCCAAGTCATGGGTCATGTAGTTCTTCTCGTGAATCCATAGTTGTCGAGAGGCATAGGCTATAACTTTCTCGAGTTGCAACAGCACGCAACCGAGACCTTGTATCGATGCGTCACAATGTACCTCAAAAGTTTATGTTCCCTCGGGAAGGGCTAGGATAGGGGCGCTATATAGTTTGGTTTTCAACAGTTGGAAAGCGGATTCCTGCGCGTCACCCCAATTGTACTTAGTACCCTTGTGAGTCAAAGCGGTGAGGGGTTGAGCAATCTTTGAAAATCCCTCGATAAAACGTCGGTAGTAGCCAGCCAGTCCTAGGAATTGTCGACCTCAATCGGAGTCTTAGGTGCTTCCCAGTTTTTGATGGCCTCTACCTTGCCGGGATCGACATGGACACCATTCTCATTGATCACATGTCCTAAGAAGTGAACCTCGCGAAGCCAAAATTCGCATTTCGAGAGTTTAGCGTACAGTTGTTCCTTCTTTAGCAATTCTAAGATCAATCTCAGGTGTTCTTCGTGGTCGGCCTTGTTCTTGGAGTAGACGAGGATATCAACAATAAAAACAATCACAAACTTGTCGAGGTACGCCTTGCATACTCGGTTCATGAGATTCATAAATACGGCTGGTGCGTTGGTTAAGCCAAATGGCATAACCGAAAACTCGTAGTGACCTTACCGAGTTCTGAAAGCCGTCTTTGAAATGTCTTCTTCGCGCACTCTTAATTGATGGTAACCAGATCTTAGATCAATCTTCGAGTAGTAACTCGATCCTTGAAGCTGGTCGAACAGATCATCAATTCGGGGTAAGGGATAACGGTTCTTGATCGTCACCTTGTTCAGCTCTCGGTAGTCGATGCACATGCGGAAAGTCCCGTCCTTCTTTCGAACAAATAAGACAGGGGCTCCCCATGGTGATGAGCTAGGTAGGATAAAACCTTTATCCAACAAATCTTGCAATTGAGTGGACAACTCCTGAAGCTCTGCCTGTGCGAGCCGATACGGGGCTCGTGCTATGGGTGCTGCACCGGGGGTCAATTCGATTTGGAACTCGACTTGTCGAATAGGTGGGAGTCCAGGAAAATCCTCCGAGAAGACTTCCGGAAAATCTCGCACAATCGGTATGTCTTCGATTCGCTTCTCCTCCGCGGGTTCTCGACAATATGGGCTAAAATTGCCGGATGACCCTTTCGTAAATATTTCTGCGCCTTCATGAGGGTGATGACGCTGGTGGTCATGCCGCTCTTCTCGCCCTGTATCGAGATGATTTCGCCGGAAAAGGTAGTATTGTGGACTATCTTGTCGTGACATATAATCTCAGCTCGGTTCTCGGATAACCAGTCCATGCCGACAACGACATCGAAACTACCAAGTGAAAAGGGTATGAGGTCGATATCAAAAGTATGACCCGACAGTTTCAACTTACATCCCGCAAGTACATGAGTTGTTTCTATAGACTTACCGTCAGCTAATTCAACAGGAAACTTAGCATCTAACGAGGTTGGAGTTAAGTCTAAGAGTTTACTAAAGGCTTTCGATACAAAACTCCTATCAGCTCCAGTGTAAAAAAAAACAGAAGCAAAACAGTCGTTCACAGGAAACTTACCGGTAACCACATTCGGATCGTTGCGGGCCTGGCCCGATCCGATGACGAAAGCTCTACCTTTACCACTGCTTCCGCCAATCACAGCATAAAATGTTAGACATGAATTCTCGGTTTCATATGCAACACACCATACATGTAATAAAAGGTAGGTAAGAAAGAAAAGATAAAAGAAACAAACATCACATCACAACCGTATAATAATCCAAATAATAATTCATGATTAAAACCATTGTATTCGCTACAAAGTATTTAAAACCAATCCTTAAAATCATAGAAAATAATAGTTTGGATGGAGACAACCCCTCCATCTAGGTGTTATCATTCTTAGATGTCATCGTCTGAGGACACCTCTGAGTGTGCCTCTGGCTCAGCCGGTTCTTTCTCCGGTTCCTCTTCGGATTCCTCCTCGGGATCTTCCTCGGGTTCCTCCTCAGGTTCTTTCTCAGGTTCTGCTGCATTCTGGGCAATTTGCTTGTGTAAGATATCGCAACGCTCTAGAGCTATCTCTGTCCGGGATCTCGCCACAAGGAGTTGCTCTTGCAAATCTATCATTTCTGCTTGCATTTTTCTCATAATCTTCATCAGCTGATCATTAGCATCCTGCACTTCCTTCATAGCCGCTGTCAGGTGGGAAATTTCCTCCCTAGCCTCGGTTCCATCTCTTATCAATCCGGAAACGTTCGCTCTCACAGAGCGCATAAAACCCGCGTCACGCTCTAAACAGGAAACAACAGCTGCGAGAACACGCTCTATTGGCTCGGTTATGGGTGGTAGAGTGTTGGGGTATGCAGGACGGCTCGGGTGAGGTAGTGGGGGAACTTGTTCGCGATAAACCATACGCCTGATCAGACTCGGGTACCAATCCCAGCTAACGTCGTCATCGTACATGCCTCCAGATAGACGATACCTCTTCAGTGCAGGGGCTTCTAGTTCCGGGGCTACTCGGGGTGGCGACGAGGTAGGTGGCTGCAGTTCCTTTCCATGGGCATGAGTCACCTGGTCGGATGATGATAATGGTGGCGTCGACATCCCTACAGGTAAGTCGTGTATGCGCGTATGAGTGAATGAGGCAAAGAGATAAGAATAACGAAAGACTAAATAAAATATATATGCAGTGCGTAGAAATTATAACTAATGGGTCGTTGCGGTTATAGTCTTGTATGCATGCAAATTCTAGTTCGCTATAACCAATGGCTCTGATACCAATCTGTCACACCCTCAAAATCCACTAACGGAGTTTTACCGTCAGATGGTGTGAACTAACAGGATCGGAATCATTAGTTATAATCAAACACCATAAATAAAGTTTTCAAACCATGAAAACATTTAAGTTTAAATGAGTGCGGAAGCGTAAATTCATAAACCAAGTGTTGCGTCACGCAGGACGACTTAAAACCCAATCAATAACAGTTTAAAAAAAACAAGTTTGCAAAAACATTAGAGTTCAATGAAATGCATGTTCCTATACCACGCGCCCGCCTCGGCTACCTGAGAATAACATACTAAAATTGTCAACACGGGGTTGGTGAGTTCACATATATAAATAAGGAAAATATTTGCGTTTAAGTGTTTGCGTTTTGCGTTTGCGTTACCAGATAATGTTATGTCAATTATATATCGATAGGTAGCTAGCCTATACAACAAGTATTACTAAGTGTTCGACACCGAAGCTGACTGTTTATCAATTACCTTGCCACCATGTCTACCACGACCATGGAAAACGTGTTAGCCAAAATTACACCCACTCGACCTCCAGTCGAGTTTAGAGTTGGGTGGAGTTTGTCAAACCCAGTAGTACTACTCAACAGTGACTCGCTATTATACAAATACCAGACGGTTCGATGTTATGAAGGACTTTAGTTGGTTCGTTTTCCACTTAGCCTTACAAGTGATATATAACTAATAACAAAATCTAAAGCGTTTTGGAGTATGTATTCTCCCCCAAGTAAAAGCGTTTAAAAAGAGTAAAAAGGGGACGTGAAACTCACTGTTTGCGAAGAATTCAAAAACAAGTCAACCGAGAGATGCGCGTCACAGAAAATCCTCACTAGCGTTCTAAAACAAGAATGAGATTTTCTAAGTGTTGTAACTATTATTGAGTCTCTAGACTCGGCACATAATTCCTATGCATGAGATACATTTCGTGTTTCGTTTGTGAATTATGTGTGACTCGACAAACACATTGGTGACACGTTACATATGTATACAACTACTTAAGAATCAAATACTAACATTGTACATTACTAGTAAATTATTCCCCACAAGGGGCAATTTAGTCAAAACATAGCAATTATCAATCAACAAACACGTTTCATGTATTTTCACATAGTTCAGCAGCTAGTTTATCAAGACAGAATTCTACTTGGAAAGATTACTCAATTCAACAGATCATAACATATCAATAATTTACCAAAAATCGTCACAAAAGCACAGATGAGCTAGGTTTCCAGAACTACTTTTATTGTATTTTTATTCCACATAGATTTCTCACACTAACCAAAACATTACAGTAAACTCACAGCAGTCAAAATCATGCGCAACAGAATGATATTTGTTATTCCCGTTAAATGGTAAATTCAATTAATGCAAGACCAATTGGGTTAGATTCTTAACTCAATATGTTAGCTTCTAGAAGTGGAACTAACCCATTTGGTCTTGTAGTTTATGAGATATGACAATTACAAAACAGCCTAACAGCAAACCTCACAATTCAGACTTGCACTTCAGTTTTGTAAAATAATAAGAGTTAACTTTTACACGTCTAAAAATTATAAACTTGGACTTTTTAGAAACTAGGCTCAACATAGTACACTGTAGTGTTAAGAATTTCGACGAATTACCACATTAACATTCAGTTACAGTCGTCTAAACATAAACTTAACAATCTGTCCAGTACCAGTTTACATCAAAACTCAACATAACAACAATCTGTGAACCATAATCCATGCATATAACACTCTAGTCACAATATTTACCAGTCATGCATATCAATATCACATTACACACATAGTTAGGGTTTTTCTTGAAAGTTTAAATCAAAGAACAAGTGATTATCAAACAACAATAACACAACTAGTTATCAATTTCATTAGCAATCATCATCAAGCATATAATCAAACCCTAACTCATCTTAATCATCAATTTCGTGACTTAGGGTTTTGGATTTACCCATTCAATATCAAAATTAAACATATAGAACGCATAGGGGAGTTGTTAATACCTTTCTAGCACCTTAATTCTTCAACCAAACTTGAAAATCCTTGTATGTATGTGTGTGTAGTGTGACGGCAGCCAAGGGAGAGAGAGGGGGGCGATCGGGTTTTGGGAGGGGGAAGGGAGGTTAGGGTTTTTGTTATTATTTAATCATAATATGTTACACAATAGTCCCTCCTCTTTTAGTTATTACTTTTCTAGCATAAAATAGACTTTTGTATCTTGAGTTAATGTTCTACATATAAATATCAAATAATACATAAACCTAACACATAATTATCAAATAGTTATTGTTTTGATGTTTGTCATTTGTTCACCAATGGTTTGCGTCAACTCGTTTGCGTTTCGGTGCCATCCCGAAGGACTACATGTGTAGTGATTGTCAAGCGTCATTTAAAACCCTAGTTTAAATGTAATGGGATGTGCGTTATAGATCAAGTGATCTTAAGTTTGAATTGACGGAGTTTGAATTAACGGAGTTAACCTGAAATTGATGAGTGTCACAATAACTCTTTCTATTTATACCAATCGCAATTAATGCGATAGGATATGAACAGTGGAGAGAGAAAGTCATCGCCCAATCAAAGACCGCCACGTCACGCGGGAAATTCGAAAAAGAGAAAAAGTTGCACAATCAGGCACAGTGACAGCCGTCATAAACGTCTCGCCACCTGTTCACGCGCCTGCGAGTGGTCAACTTGTCATTTTTCATGATTACGTACACCAACAGAAGATATTTTCTACCAAACTTCAAAAATTCAAAAAGCCCCAAAATACATTGAGTTCAAAATTTCACCCGCATACAGACTCCACGCTGAAGAAACACTGGACTGGGGGACTTATAGAGGTAGGATACCAAAAAGACCCAAAGACCCTTAAATACCACCCGCGTGTCGTAGAGGAACCCCTCATATAACACCCGCGGGACATATGGATCACCCGCATAACACGATAGAGGAAGAACGTCCTCGCACGGTACGCGGAGGCATCCAGGCACCCTCAGAAGTCATCCGCAAGGCAGGACACTTGTCCGCCAAAATAACCAGAAGGCAATGCCAACTGGACAGTTATCATTAACTATAGACCCTCTAGAAGAGTATCCACGATTGTTACTTGAAGAATACGTGACTCGCCAGCCAATGAGCAAAAGACACCTGGCCAGGTTGTTATAACCGTGCACATGGCCAGGGTATGGTCTATCCTATCATAAGGCGACGCGTGTCCAGGTTGTTATACCCATGCACATGGGATGTATAGATCAACCTATCACAAAGGGACACGTGTCCAGGCAGTTATCAAGATCTTCTAGAAGAGGATAGCTGGCCCAATCACCTTCCTACATCCTTCGGCTATAAATACCTTGTCAACCTGCATGAGGTATTCATTACATTTACTCTGACTCACTTATACTCTGACTACAGTTAGTCTGTATACTTCAGTACTTTCTCCCTTACGAACGATACTGATTCTCACGCCGGAGGGTGGTTACAGGAAGACCCCCCCCCCCCTCTTGTCCTTCCTGTAACGAGACTCACGACGTCTGTTTTGCAGGTTCCGGTCATTGGACTTCGGGGAGTTATGCTCATACTGTGTTAGTAATTATCATATTTTACCATGTGGACTTATGGGATCCATGACCCATACCCGGGGATTGGATCCGTGTTTCTTCATGTACATTTTCATTTAACAATTTCTCGTATAAAGTTACATGTATGCAGATGTTTAAATACTTAGATTACCAATTTCTCGGATAAATAGAGTTTGGTTATCAAAGGGCATTTGGCCTTGTAGTATTAAGATGTTGGAGAAATGTGTCACTGCCTAACAAGTGAGCGTTCAAGTTCGGCCGAGAAATCGGATTCTGTTTTGCTATAAAGCTAGGACAAACAAGCGTAGTCATATTTTGTATCAAAATACCAAGTACTATTTCTTTCCACATGTTCAATCTGACATGGCTTGGATACTTTACATAGACCACCCTAGAAAGAACCATACCAATCGAGTCCCCGATCGACAACCGAAGTCCTCCTACCCCCCACCCCACTTGTATTACTATCATTACACGTACTAGAACAGTGGTAAGAGTCATTCATTCATTATCTTGTTGTTTGTCCACGCATTGTGGAAGTTTGATCCAAATGAGGTTGGTGGGGGACAAAACACATGATCATAATATTCCATGGTGCATGTCCTGAGGCCAATTCTAATTCCAAACCCAATCTTTAGTTTATATAATAAATAAAGTTGGTCCCAACAAAGCATTACCCCAAGTTAATTAGCTCTTTCAAGGAGGGTCAAATCCATGTATTCGAGTGACACGACATATTTTCAATCGGTGTGATTTTTTCTTAGCCAGTCAGTTTAATGGCACACAACATGACAAGTTCAGTTTTTAATTATTTTCCAAACTCTTGAATGTATTTAACATGAACACAACCATGAAAACGACATCTAATCTAGAAGCGGTCCAGTTTGATCAAGATTTATATAGCGATTAGCGTATGATGGTAGCCAAGGAATAATATTTGACCTAGTGATCAAGACAAAAGAAATGCCCTGGGGCAAGTGATATATATTTGCTATGAAATGATAATCTTGAGTATATGGTGGTTAAGTTGCTATCGGCACACGAGATGACAAGGAAGTATATATGTATAATCGTCGAATTTTGAAAAGGTAACCAAACAAAAGAATAATGTATTAACATAATAACTTGATAATGAAAGGTAGGAAAAGTGGAATGGAAATGGGAAGAGTGGTGGAGGGCTTCCATTGGATTGAATAATCGTAATTGTGAAGAAAAGTCGTGCATTATTAAATTTAGGTAGGAAATTGTGATATCACCACAAATATAAGCGTGTAGATGTATGGAGACAGGATATTAACTGTCTATATTTAGTTTTGACATTTCAGGTTAACTTAATCAGCGGTATCATCAATGGAGAAACCTGATAATCCATTATTGCGAGAAAATCCCATTTTGATTAAAACTCATAGTTCCATCATTATCTGTTATCCTTGACAGCTTGACTAATTCTAAGTTTATCACCATTCTTCGAATGATATACCTGAGTGAATGGACCATGAAAGTACTTGTACCCACCCCTTGTTGTCCGTTACTTTTTCCTAAGACTAATGTTTTTTTTCATGATGACGAATATTGAATATGTGAGTGTATGTGTGTGTTACGTATTATTATTATATTTGGGACGGAAAAATTATATTTTAAAAATCAACTAGTAAGGAACATGAGATGACAAAACAAGACCTAATACGAAACACCAATTACAAGAGACTCATAATAGCATGAACAAAACTATAGTATACAAAACACGAAATATAACATGGGTCAAAATGAAAAAGGAGGTCTGGAAATAACGAAACAAAAAAAATCTCCCATATGGCACTTCTAGGAGTTCGTGACATTAAGTTGCCGAATATTAGCATGATCAATATATTGTGTTGCGTCAACCGTGAATATTTTGTATAATTTTCCTTTAATGTCTTGTTTTGTTCGTTTTATCTTTGGTCATTTTGGTGAAGATCCTACACTATATGAATATTTATGCTTCTATTATATGTTTATATTTTTGTTGTTATCAAAAAGGAATAACGCGTTCCACATCCACCATGTGTGATGATGCATGCACTAAGAATCTTCCCATTTTATGATGAGACAATATGCTCTCGTTAAATGTACTTGTGTATGTTGACCATGCTGCATGGATTGTAAACGAGCCGAGCCATCCGCTTGATTTTCGAATTTAGACGAAGTTTTTCAAGCCTTGCACAAGCCTTTTTTCATCTCCTTTCGATCGAGCCTTGGATATCGAACCTATGCATACCAACTTCTCATTTTTGTTGGGGGGGGGGGGGGGGGGGGGGATGGTATATTTTAGTTAACTTATACAATTTTTTTGATATAACTGAAAGTTATTTCAACTTTCAATTGGCCTTGGCCACTCTTTGCTTGACCGATCTCGGCTGGCATGAATCGATCGTTAAGCTCACAACTAATTTCCTTAATTGTTTTGTTTTGGTTCTTTTGATATCCGGTCTCATAAAGCAAATTCCAACGACGTAAGCACGTATTCCTCTAAGGGCGTATTCGTTTCACATAATTCGTGGGAATTCAATGGAACTGGAATTAAAATCTCATGACATGACTTGTTCGTTTCGCTGGAATTAGAATCTTAATTCCATTTTGGTGTGTTCGGTTCAAAAAATTGGAATTGGAATTTAATTCCTTGAAATTCCTTCAAATACAGGGATTTCAAATCCTTCCAAAATGTAAAGGAATTCAAGGAAATTCATTAGAATCTTATCCCGAGATTTTTTTTTTTATATAACGAGAACAATGAATAAACCATTTTAGTTTTTTTTTTACTTTTTTTGTTTTTAATTTATATTTGAGTTATGAATTTATTATTATTATTATTATTGAATATTTTTTTAAAGGGTTTTTGATCTTAATAGAAAACCCATAAAAAAATTCAAAAAAATAATTAAAAAAATCATAACGCAAAATATAAATAAAAAAACAAAAAATTTAAAAAACCTAAAATGTTTTCGCCATTATTATTGTTAAAGAAAAAAAAACTTTTTGATTTCTGGTCACTTGTCAAACGGACACATTAAGAATGTATTTGGATTTCAATTCCCCCCGATTCCAGTTCCTATTGGAATGTTCAGATTCAAAATCCAATTCCTACAAATTCCAAATCCTATCAAATTCCAATTCTAATTTCATTCCGTGAAACGAACGCGTCCTAAGTGTTAGTCGTAGTCTATAAAAAACTACAACAGATCATAACCAAAAATATAGATCATTGTAGTATCCGACATGATCGTAGTGACATAAGAAAAATCTAATTGTTTATTGTTTTTTTAATAATAGTTGTATAAAATATAGATGCCTACCATATCCAATAGGTTGTATAGGTGTGTTTTCCTTTTGAACTGTGATTGTGTAAAGAAGACATCTCCTAGTGACAATCTCGGTTGGATCATGTTCGCTTAGGAAGAACATCATCATCTATGGCTTATTATACTCAATTAAATTTTATTTTTATGGGTGGTTGTTTTATTTCAAAACTTAAGCTAGCTATGGAATTCATAAATAACTAATTTATTTTGGTTGGTTCTCCTTGTATTCAGCTTCTTGCTGAGTTGCTGCACTCGAGTTCTTCGTGGTTAATGAAAATTTATTTTGCTGGAAAAAAATATGATAAACTAACTTGTGCGTCTCGAAATATATATATATATATATATATATATATATATATATAGAATTAGGTTCATTTGAAAAATGTTTCTTAGAGCGAGAAGTGCGAGAAATGAATCTAACCAATCAGATTTATTTCTTCTTTTTTATTGTTAATTTAATATTAAGGGTATAGTTGTAAGATGTGTATTTTTTATATATGGTAAGGTCTTAACTCCATGAAGGTTACACATAATTAATTTTTAATTGTTTTATTTTTATTTTCTTCCTTCAAATTGTATATTATTATTGTTTTCTTTTAATCATAATGTCATTTCTTTATCCAGATTTATTTCTTCAAATTTTGATTTTATATCTCAATCATCCTATATTGTTATCTACCTAATTCCATAAAGTTTACATCGACATATTGATGAACGTGTTATATATATATATATATATATATATATATATATATATATATATATATATATATATAGTTTCATTAAAATGAACCTACATGTTGTTAGCTTTATATGTTACACAATTTATCTTTTCCTTTTTGTATTTTTTCTTATTATTTCAAGAATCCGTAAGTAATAAACTTTTTTTTTGTTTAAATGTGTGCTATTTTGTATTCTTAATATATGATTAATTCGTTCGTCATAATTTTTCAAACTTAACCAACCCCTAGGAAGATTTTGAGATTTGTACCGAATTCGTAATACCGCATACACTGTATGTACATAAATGTACCTACACACGATAACATTTACATATACAAAATTTGAAATACTACATACACAGTAATATATGAACCTACACAGTATAAAGTCAATATTTTATTTTACAATAAACTACATAAAATAAATAACGGATCCTAATAATCTACACTTGTAACCTACAAAGTATATAAATGAACCTATACACAATAAAATATATAGACGTACAATTAAACATACCACCTACGCAATACATATATAAACATACACGATACAAAATAAACTTTTCTTTCACATTAAACTACATATAATAAATAACGGATCATGCTAATATCATACACAATACATAAATGAATCTACACACGATAAAATTTACATGGTAAATATATGAACACGCACAATACAATTTTTTTTTATTTCTTTACATCATACTACATATAATAAATAATGGACCATACTAATAACCTACATATATAAAAATGTTCACATACACATTTTTCAAACTACCTACACAGTACATATATGAACATACACAGTACAAAATAAATTATTTTCTTTTTTTCAATAAACTACATCTAATAAATAATAGATCATATTAATAGTCTATAATTGTAAAATTTCCATAATAGATGAATCTGTGTATGTAATACATGAATCTGTGTAGGCAATACATTCTAGTATTTGACGCATATGAAGAAATATGATTGAAGTTAATATAGTATTTGAATAAAATGATATTTGTTTAACATTAACTTGATTAAAAAGATCAACTAAAAATAATAATTAAAAACTCATTTGTGTGTAACCTTGAATTAGTTAGCCTTAATTACACATAAATACTATTAATTACTTAAGTTTTACTTAACAAACTCTACAAACAAAGACTAAGTTGCCCTTTTTCATTAAATCTATGAACATTAATCTCTTTCATAATTACAAGTTTGCCACAACTAATACAATCCATTGATTACACATAATCAATAGTTTAGATTGATTTCTCGCGCTTCTCAATGTAATTTCATTTCTCGAATGATCCATCCCACATATATATATATATATATATATATATATATATAGAGAGAGAGAGAGAGAGAGAGAAACAGGATCAAATGCATTTTATTTTTAACATGAAAACGGTGAGAACCAATTCACTGTTATCATTAGGTTTATTTTTATAGTTTTTTGCGGTTATTTTTTGTTCGTATTTGCTTATTTTCTATTATGAGACGTTATAAGTATTTGTTGATTTATATTTTCTTGTTATTATTAGATTTTTTTTCTTTTGTTATAAGTATTTGTTGGTATATGTGATTATTATTTTGTTCTTGATTTTGATTCTTTTGTTGTAATTTTTAAATTTTTTTATTTGTTATTATAAATTATTGTTTATGTAGATTGGTACTGTAGTTGGTATTTTTTGCTTACATTCACATTTTTTTATAAATTAGTATTATTTCCTACGTTATCATGTTAAGATTAAAATGTACATGAATCTTCCCATATATATATATATATATATATATATATATATAGGATCAGGATCATGAGATAACTTTTTTGAAATTGAGAACCATGAGAACCATTTTGGACCACAAAAAACTCAAAAATAAAAAAAAAATCATAAAATAAAAAAAAACACAAAAACGAAAAAAGTAAAAAAACCAAAATTCTTATTTTAACATCCCGGTTTCATAAAAAAAAACTCGGTTTAGCCAAATTATATACACATATGTGTAATATATACATATATGTACATTTACATGATTTTTTTATACTCATGTGTATAATTTAAGATAAATGATACTGTACATATGTGTATATTACATAACTAAAGATTAAATATAATTATACATATGTGTATAATACGACGTTTTTTTATTTATTTTATTTTATTTTATTTTTTTTATGAAACCGGAATGAAATATAAGAATTTTGGTTTTTTTTACTTTTTAAAAATTTTTGTAATTTTTTGTTTTATGATTTTTTTAAATATTTTTTTCAAATGTGTTTTTAGTGGTCCAAAATAGTTCTCAATTTGCAAAGGGTTCTCATCCTTACCCTATATATATATATATATATATATATATATATATATGATTTAAAAAAGCACATTTTGTGAACTTATAATTAACTTACTTTAGATAACTAAATGTCAATTGTATCCGTGTATGTTAATGTAGTTATGATAGAGTTTACTATAATTTTTAAGTTTAGCTAAATAGATTTAGATAGCAAACTACATATGAAATTTTGAGATAATTTTGTTAACATATATTATGTTTGAAGGGTTGTATAACATGCATGGCCTTTAGGAAAGGGGTTACTCATTTTATGGGTTTGTGGAAAGTACACTAGGCCACTCACTAACTGTTTATTCACTTGCACTTTTAACACTTTTTCTCTTATTGATAGCACATGTCATCAAGTGGGTTTGGTCATTTTATTGTTAGATTTCCTTCTTGGTACCAAAATATGGAGGAAACTAAAAAAATTAAATCATAGCCGGCTCTAGGGGTAAACTCAAGTTAAAGTTTGGCCCTCGTTTATGTAGGGCCTTTAATTTAGACCAAGGCTAGAAAAAAAACATACTAAATAAAGAAAATAACTCAAGCCATTTAAAAAAAACAAACGTATTCATAGTTAGTTTTTTTGATGTGTAACAATAAAATTCGAAAAAGATCCCAAATTCTAATTTTATTATAGGCCTCCTAGGACGGGCCTGGCCTTGAATAAAATATATAGCTCTTTTGGTTTAATAAATTGCTAATAAGAATTTTAGTTAATAGTTTAAAGTTTAAAAATACACATAAGACAAAACTTGACCTAAAATTGCCGATTTCTTTGGACCGGGGAGTTATTTTGTTTCCAAGTAGTGTTTTCCCCAGCGCAACAGTCAAGTCAGTAAAACCGGAGTGTTGTCGATTCCAGCCGTTGAGAATGTGAATCAACGCAAATTCAGTCGGTTTTCATCACGTTCGTTACGGTAACAGAACTAAATAAAAAAAGTTACATTAACAAAATTGGCATTCGGTCGGTTTTCGTTATGTTTGCTACGGTAACGAAACTAAAACAAAACGCGGTGAGTCTACACGAATTTGGTCTGTATCCATCACGTTCGTTACGGTACCATAACTAAAACAAAAACAAATTTAACATTTGTCACGATACCAGGACCGCTACTTGGCCTAAACATATCTTTGCAGCATCAAAATTGTGTTTTATACTTATTAGATAAACTAGTTTTTAACCCGGCGCGTTGCGCCGGGAAGGTCGGTAAAACTAAGGCGGTGGTAAAACCCTAGTGTTGAGCCAATAAGTCGATGCAAATCGATATGTGACGTATGTTATTGTGCTGGAATTAAAACCAAATATAAAACAAAAAAACTATAAAAATTGAGGTAGACGAATGGGGTGGCGTTGGTAAAACCCAACCATTTTCGATCTTGGTCTTTGAAACGGTGAGTCAACAGGAATTCGGTAGGTTTCCGTCACGTTCTATTTAATACCAGAGCCGAAAATAATTGGCGTTCGAACGGTCCCCGTTACGTTTGTTATGGTAACTGAACTAAAAATAAAAAAACAAAATTTACGGGCCAATAGGGTGCCGCCAAATGACCCAATAGAACACTTGCGACATCAAACTTGTCATTTGTTATATAGTATAATTAATAACGGTATATTTAGAGTTATTTTGTTTCAAAGTCACTTCATGGTCAGCTAACAAATGTTCCTGACTAATATTGTGGAAAAGATTTATTGAAACTAGTGAAAATTATTTCTTCATCGTCAACATGATACGAAAATAATCGAGTTTTATATTGTCATATCTAACTTGTTAAATTAACGAGTCATTTTTAGTCGACGTATTTAGTTAAACAGTATATATTGGTCTGTTTAACTCATTTATTATACGATCAAAAGAGTCATGTTTATGAAGTCAAACCAATAAAGTCAACACCTCTCCTCTTTTTCAAGTTGGAAAACATCTAACTTATTTACTAACTAGGATAAGGCCGTGTAATACATTAGTGGCTAAATAAATACAATAAAAAAGTTAAATTTAATAATATAAGTAATATTTTTTTTTTGGAACGACCAACTAGGGGTGTGCATAATTAGGTCCTACCCGATAAAACCCGAACAACCGACCCGAAAAAACCCGATCCCGACCCGGCCCTAATTAAAGACTCATAAAATCGGTCCTCTATATTTTGATAAAGTCGGGTTCGGGTCGGGTTCGGTCTTTAGCCCATAAAGACCTAAAAAACCCGAAGACCGATATTGGATCTCATGGCCCATAATAACTGCATAACCCTAAAAAAAACATGCAGCACATAAATAAAATTCCAAACTTACGTTCCATTAAGCTCCATTAGAGTCTAATCGCTGCTACTCTCTGCATTAAACTCCATTGCAATCTGCTTGCTGCTACTCTGTTTGATGTGTATTGTGAACGAACAATACTTGCTTTGATCAATTACTACATAGTTGCTTCCAATAAATTTTTTACCTGCATTTATAAAACCTACAATAAATAAGTTAATTATATAAAAAAGCAACATGTTCATGATATTTTTTTAGAAGATGTTCTATAATGTTAAGTGACTCGATAGCAACAAATCTGGCCAAACCCACTTTGATCAATTGATACAAGCATGATGATCAGTAAATATGTTAAAAATTTGTTTGATGTTATTCATATGTTTTAATACTATATTTTTTAAACGTAGATGGAGCCAACGAAAGTTGAAAATTTATCAAGTGACGAATCTCTCGGAAGAGATAAGAGGAAGTCCCCACCTGTTGTTGAAATAGAAACTACAAAAAAGAAAAGTAAAACCACAAGTTCCAATAAAGCGACAACTTCCGGTAACACAAAAGCTTCCAAAAAGACAGGAGCTTCGAAAAAGCCTAGTGTTTGGGTTGATTTTGAGAAGTTTGTGGACGAGAACGAGAAACAAAAGGCAAGATGCAAGCATTGCTCAGCTGAATTGGCAGCACACCCAAGGTTAAACGGCACATCAGCGTTGCGCCGACATGTCCTTAAATGCGAAAAACACCCCGATTACATGAAAAATCAAAGCAACATATTTCTTAAAAAGATCGATGATGTTGAGGGTGGTTCTTGCAAGGTCAAAACTTGGAAATTCAATGCTGAAGCATGTGACAAAGCTGTAACCGAGATGGTCATACTCGATGAACTTCCTTTTACATTTGTGGAGCGTGTGGGTTTTAGAAGGTTTGTGGAAACCTTAAATCCGAATTATAAGGAACCTAGCAGGACCACTGTTGGGAGGAATACTAGAAATATATATTTGGAGAAAAGGCGAAACTGAAGTCGTTTTTTGCAAATAGTAATAGGAGGATTTGTCTAACCACCGACACATGGACATCGATACAAAATGCCAACTATATGAGTGTCACGGCTCACTTCATCGATGACAACTGGGTGTTGCACAAGAGGGTCATTAATTTTTAAGACATCATCAGCCACAAGGGTGAAGACATTGGTAGAGCTCTAATTCAATGTCTAAAGGAATGGGATATTGAAAACATCTTAACCATTACAGCAGATAACGCTTCAGCAAATAATACGGCAATAGAGTTTGTAAAAGGCAGGTTAGACAATTTATTGGGGGGGGAGGTATGTACAAGTCAGATGCATGGCACACATTATCAATCTGATTGTGAAAGATGGATTACGTGATGGGGCCACCCCAATTGAGCGGATAAGAAACGCGATTCGATATATCCGACAATCTCCGAATGTAAGGCCCCGTTACCGGTAGCCCTACTTTGGTGTTGGATTTACTCATAAACGTAGTTCTAATATCAGAGTTAATTAAAACTTTCGCGGAATAACATAAAACATCAATAGTCGTTACAACCATTCATAACTTGTCTTTTAAAACATACTTAAAACATGTCTTTTAGTTCAAACATTAACGATCAAATCTTCAGATGCCAGCTTCTTTATTCATCCGCCATGTGCCTCCCTTCAAGCCAGCTGCCTCATCCTACTCACCTGCGTGCATACTAAAAGTCAGCTACGCTGAGTGAATTCTAGTTAATAACATCACATACTTTACATACATACATTCTTTCATTCATACTTTCATAACTCCAATTCTACTTTACTATATTCTATTCTGCCTCGGATATTATTAGGGTCCGGTCCTTTTTTATGCCTTGGATATTATTAGGGTCCAGTCCCTTTTCTGCCTCGAGGTTATTAAAGGGCTCGGTCCCTTTTCTGCCTTGGATATTATTAGGGTCCAGTCCCTTTTCTGCCTTGGATATTATTAGGCCCAGTCCCTTTTCTGCCTTGGATATTATTAGGGTCCAGTCCCTTTTCTACTTTTCTATCTCTTACATTTGTTCATAACATACATACATATCGTTCATAGTCCATACATAACGTTATAACTTGACAGTGCGTGCAATATCCGAAGATCGTTCACGTACCGGCAAGCAATCATTCTTACCTTTCACAACGTACATACATATCATTCATATTTCGTACATAACATTATAACTTGACAGTACGTGCAATATCCGATAATCGTTCACGTACCGGCAAGCAATCATTCTTACCTTTCACATATTCACATAAGACATACACTTATCACTTAGGATAAATGTATTAACAATCACATCGAGTATGCACACAGCCCCGAAAACATAACACAGAATTGGGGCTAGAAACTCACCTGTATGCGGTTACGTTCACCGTTAATAGTGATTCCCTTCTTGAGCTGTGCACGGCTAACTGTATAATATGTACATGTGTCAATTAACTATTGCTACTCAAATCGTATTTCTATCTTTATATAACCCACAACGAACGGGGGTCCGGGGGCAGCGCCCCTGGCAGTAGGGTTCTAGGGGCGGCAGCCCCTAGCGGGGGTCCAAGGGGCAGAGCCCCTGGCTGGGGTTAAGCTGTCTTAACACATTTTCCATTAGGATTTTAATTTATTTCTCAGCGAACTTAACTTTTGGCGAACTTAATATTAAGCGAAATTATCGTTAGCGAACTTAAGCGTAGGCGAATTAAATGTTCGGCGAACTTAGTCCTGGCGAACTTAGTCCTGGCGAACTTAGTCCTGGCGAACTTAGTCCTCGCGAACTTAGTCCTGGAGAACTTATATACTCAGCGAAGTTCTTATAGCAGCGAACTTCTAACACGGGCGAAGTTCGTGGTCTGCTGTTTGCAGGCGAAGTTATTCAGTTCAGCTACGGGTTTGGTTCCTATCGATTTTAACAAGCATTTTGGCGATTTTAATACCCTCGTTATGGTTCAACATCACCCACTAATCGTTTCCTAACCGTTTTCGTTCATATATAACCCGTATATACTATAAAGCTTGGACCTTTAAGCTTAAGAACGTTCAAAACGAGTCGCCGTACATAGCCATAGGTTTGTTAAGTTCGTTTCCAACGTCAAGTTTGCTACTTTACGTTTCGTTTAGACCCGATTTACTGTACGTTTAAGTTTCGTGGCTAATCGTTTATAAAAACGTGAACTTAAGATCGAAATCATACCTTTATGTGCTTGGTTTGCTCGGTTATCTCGTAACTAGCTCGTATATTGAAGGTCTAATAATGGTTGGCTTGATTTTGGACTCGAATCCGCTCTCTCTCTCTCTCTTGGCCGTATGATGTGGTGTGTGTGTTTGGAGTGTGTAGAGATTAGGATGAAAGGAATGAGGATTTAGGGTTTTAGGGTGGTTTAAGGGGTATTTATATCCCTTAAAGCCCATGGACCTAAGGCCCATTACCCTCTAATCCACCAATCAATCCAAGTCCATGATCTTATTAATACTAGTTAATTATTTAGGCCCAATAACAAAACGCGATTTTCTTTTATTTAATATTAGAATATTTTAGGATGTTACACCGAAAAGACTAGACGCGTTTAAAAGATGTGTTAAAGAAGAAGGATTGAAAGTAAAGCATTATTATGTTTGGATATGCCCACCAGATGGAATTCTACATTTGACATGTTGGACAGGGCCGAAAAATTTGAGAAGGCGTTTCAAGCGTTTGATTTGGCACACCCAAGTTTTAAAAATGATTTGGGTGACGGTCTTCCTAAAATTGCAGATTGGAGTTACGCGAGAAAGATAAGAGATTTATTAGAATTGTTTAAGACTAAAACCACCTATGCTTCTGCTACTAAACATGTGACTATTAACATGTTTTATAGTGAAATAATGGATATCTATAGGCATTTAAGAAAAATGAGCGATACAGACCTTGAAAGTAAACTTATGGCTGATAAGATGCAGGATAAGTTTGACAAATATTGGGGGACTAGTAACAAAGGTTTTAATTATATTCTCTACTTTTCCGCTATATTAGATCCTCGATCGAAATTGCGTGTTTTATCATTTGGATTTGCGGAAGTATTTAAGGCTGAAAAAAGGAATGAGACAGATGAGCAACTTAAAAAAAGGATTGAGACAACAGTTACATTTATAACAGATGAACTAGAGATAGTGTTCAAGCACTATGAGTATGAGTTAAATAGGGAAAGGCCAAGTTCAAGTCAAGCTTCTCAAAGGGCAAGTAAGGTTGCGGGTTCAACAGATGGATCGAGTAGTTTTTTTGCTCAGTTTAAATCGGCCGGCGGTTCTAGCTCGTATGAAACTAAAACAGAACTTCAAAAATACCTTGATGATATAGAGGAGCCTGATTATGAGGGATTTGACATTTTACAATGGTGGAAAGCTTCGTCTTCAAAATATCCAATAGTAGCAAAAATGGCGAAGGGTACCGTTTACCAATTTACTAATAATTATTTTTTTCCTTTAAAATTAACTTATCATTCATTATATAATTATTGTAGATATATTAGCTATCCCGGTTTCGAGTGTGGCTTCGGAGTCCGCTTTTAGTACGGGCGGGAGAGTTGTGGAACCGTACAGAAGTTCTTTGACCCCTTCAATTGTTGAGGCATTAATATGCACGGGAGATTGGATTGGCACGTCAAGCAAGAAGATAATCAATGAAAGCCTGACTGATTTTGATGCTATCGGAAAAGGTAGATTTACAATACATAGTACGGTATGCCCTTTTTTAGTTCGTTTATGTTGTATTTATATTTAGTAATATATGGTTGTTTTTTGTAGAAATTTATGAGAAAGCGGAACCGGGTAACATGAATTCAGGGGCCTAATAATCGGTGGTTGTGTGAATGTGGGTTTGAGAAGCATTGCTTTAATATATGAGATATGCAAAACATGAAGGTTGTTCGTTTTTTTTTTTTTGTTTTTTTATTATCGGTTTATTTTGTGTTTGCGAGAAAAACTATTGTTTAGTTTACACTTCAGACGGTTTATTTTGTGTTTGATTACACTATCCAGTTAAAACTTTTTTATTATTGGTTTCTTTTGTGTTTGATAAACGGGTCGTGTTAATCATATATTTTAGATTATAATACCGTCTACTAGTCTTTTAAGCATTCATTAATTTAGATCGGGAGGAAATGGACCATGGAGGTGACATCAGCAGCACTGTAGCAGCATGTCAAAAAGGTGGCCAGATACAAGAGCCAAGTTCTGGCCCGTTAACGAAGAAGACCTGGTAAATGGTTGTGAAAGCAATTGATGTCTACTATATTTAGTTTTTTTTGTGTCTATTAAAGTTATTGCTTATATTTGGCGTTTATTTTATGAATTAAAATGATGGATGATTTTAAAGTGAAGATGATAAGTACTTACATCAGCAGCCCTTCACAACAGCTTATATTTGGCGTTGAGTTTCTAACCTAATATAAAATATGAAGAATTAGTTCATTTAACTTAAAACTTTATTAATGTCATCTTATGTTCCATGTTCTTTCATTAATATTTTGGTTGAGAGACTCATCTTTTTCTTCATTCGTTTCATTCTTAAAAATGTACAATTATAAACGAAAAAACAAGAACACAAACATAAAATTTATATAATTTGATTATTGAGATCAAGTCAAATTTTTGCATCAACAAAAGCCAAATTTAAAACCTGTATTAAAACAAATAAAATCAAATCCATCAATTCAGTTTTAATAATAAATCCAAAACATATTTAAACTTTGACATCCCCAACTGAAAGTTACATCTTCTTTGGTTGTATTGTAACATGTGTTTGTTTGTGTGTACTAGCACTTAAATTTTTAGTCACGGATTTTAATTTCCTTATAAAATTTGAATACACATATCTTGTGGCATATTCTTAAACTTTAGAATCGGCATGGAAATGTGAAGGCATGATGGAAGCAAATGAAGGAGGAATGAGGTTTCCATTGAGCTTCTTGCCTTTATACATATACCGCCATATAGTAACAATTCTATTGAACTAAATTAGCATATTTGTTCGGCAAAGGCAGATAATAACTTCTCATTGAACAAAGATTAGAGGCGGTTTCTCTACCATTTTCATACACACATCTAAGACATGTCTCTTTAGTTTCTTCATATTCAATCATCAAATTAAAGTGAGAGAATGATAAAACACAAAAAGAAGAGTTGTTCTTAGAGGTGCACAAATCGGGTTTTTTCTAATACCCGGGTTCAGGTATAGAATCGGTTTCGGGTATGATCGGGTACGGTTCCGGGTTTCGGGCATAGAATACGCGGGCGTAAAAAAACCGGTTCCAGGTATTTTTTCGGGTCCAGTTCCGGGTACGGGTTTTTCCGGGTATAAAAAAAACCTTCATTTTTCATATAATCAATTATTTTAATGCTGAAAATTTATATATTGGATTGGTTTAACAAATAATTAAGATAAACTTAAGCCCAACAAGTATTTTAATAAAAAAAATTGGCCTTTCTTCTGTAACTCTACAAAAAATCGTACCCCCTGCCTCCATTCTTCTATATATCAATATTTTCCCCTTTTTGCAATCAACTCAATTTAAAATTTCACCTGCGGGCTCTAATTTTCACAGGTATAATATTAAATATTTACTCTTTTAACGCCCTGCTTGCGGTGCACACATATAATGTATATATGTGTGAACCCTTGGGTGGGCAAAAGTAAAATTGCACTAATTTTGACGTTATTTTACTAATCACGTGAAAATAACGTTAAAAGTGGCGGAAGGTTAATCAGGCATCATGTGGTGGCGTTGATAGCCGAAAGACAAGGGCACATGCACCAATCAGCCGGTGTCCCGATGATTGAGTGTTATGTGTCTTATGTCCAAGGCTTGATTCAAAACTACTATCGAGCCGGGGGTCTCACCGGAAGCAGCCTCTCTATCCCTATGGGATAGAGGTAAGGCTGTCTACATCTTACCCTCCTCAGACCCTACCATAGCATTGCTATTGGTGGGATATACTGAGTACGATGATGATGATGATGATGATGTATCAAATAAATATTTGTTTGTCCTTGTTAATTTAACATATATGGATGTAAGGAGAGAGAGGACAATTTCCACAGTTTGGACAGAGTTTAAGAAGTTTACTGATGAGAAAGACAGGAAAAAAGCAAGATGCAAGCACTGCTCAAGGGTTTTCATGGCAGACATGGCTATACACGGAATAGGTTTATTGATAAGACATCTTAAAATATGTCCACAACGTCCTGCTAATCGAGAGGTCGCTTAGAAGATGGTTACGGATAACTATTGAAAAATAAATGATTCAGTTCTTTTTCTTTTCCCTAGACTTTATCTTTGTGTTTGGTTTGAAGTTTGTTATCGATCATCTTTGTTCTTTGAAATATTAAGTGATTAAGTTCAATTTCGAACATATTATTTATGTTTTCATGATATTTATATATAATTATTCAGTAAACAACAATTTCTAAACACGTTTTCACTAAGGCATTTCATCAAACACTTGGAGTGCATACTAAATCAAACAATAACTTAAATCTATATTGATTATTTTTTGTTCAAATTTGAGAAATCTAAATGTAGTAATCAACTAACAAGGAACAATCAAAGAACACATTCAACATAAGCTTAAGAATTTATAGAAAATTACCTGAACAGTTGTTTTGATGTTTTGTTCGTGTTACTTTTTGAGTTTTTGCAATTTTATTCCATCCAGATCCTTGCTAATTGATTGATATGATAACCTGCAACAAAAGCACACAAATAATTGCAGTTTGCTCACTTAATTGCAACAAAAGCACACAAATATGATACCTTTAAAAATGCTGAAGAACAATACAAGAGGTGGAGAAGATGAAGATCGGATCTTTAATTGCAGTTTGCTCACACTTAATTGCAGACAATTTTGTGTGTGAAACGGTTAACCGGTCTTCCTTGCCTACCTGGTAACCGAGACCGATTTCAACGGTTAACCGATCTCTCAAATAGGGTTTCTTATCGGTCTTCAGTTACAGGATATCCGGGTACTCGGGTCGGGTACTCTAAAATGCACAGCCCTACGACCAACTAAGTAACACCGGATACTTCATACGCAGCCCCCATTGGCTAAAGGTAGCCCGAGCCGGCCACAAGTCCGGACGGACGGAGCCCCTAGCGGTCCACCTATTGAGGGATTCCCCGGATAAAACCCGACCTCCACGCCGCCAAACGGCACGACAACAAGGAGCCGGTAAAACCGGGTGAGATCAGGACTCGAATCATGCAAGCCATGGTCTTTCATCATATCTCCCATATAAATTGGTGATAGTGAGGTTTGAACCCCTACCTCTTACTAATAAAATGAATGCTCTACCATATGCATTCATAAGATATAGATAATTATAAATAAAATTTTATGATTCATAAATATCTAAAAATCTCATTTAATACAACATTTAAAGTTACATTTATAACTTTGTTAGTAATTCTATAAATGATATTATTTAGCATTCTAGTTGGCTACAATAGCTGAACGACATGTGAAAGAATGATTATGCTTTAATAGTATAGGTAGATAGACAGATTCCGTGTTGTGGGGTAGCAAGACTCGTACTAAAATTATAGGTAGCTTGTCATAGTTTCGAGTATGCCGTAAAGAAATTAACTTTTCTTTGCAAAAAGTAATCGAGCTCTTTGTGTTTAGTCATTCTTCTTGTAACTTTCTTGAAAAACTAGACAAGCTCTTTGTGTTTAGTCATTTCATGCAATACCATATATTATTATTATTATTATTATTATTATTATTATTTGCAATGTATATGCCTACTTGATTGTCATACTTAACGGGTTTAGGGGTGATTTTTGGAACATAAGCTCATGTAGTAATCAGGTCAGCCAAGCCAATTCAGCTATTAAAAGCCTCATCGCTAGGCATTCTGCTTCAACACAATTCAAAGCAACAGTTAGAGCATCCACAACAACAAACCTTCAAAAACTGCCACATCAGCGTCACATCAAATTCCAAACTTTTCTTAAACACTAACATTTTTTTCCACAATAACAAACCATCACAAACTGCCACATCATCACCTACCTCTACAATTAATTTAATATATCTATTTAAATTACTTTTATAACAAATTTAGTTTTTATAATTCATATATTTTTAAATGATATATTAAACGTATAAGAAATATAAATTTAAAAATAAAGCATTTAAAAAATAAAATACATTAAACATAAAAATGAAACATGCATTAACTGAAAACTAAAATAAAAAAAATACATCAACTTAAGATTAGATATTAGATAAAATATAAATTAATCTCAAATGTTACGGTTTTTCTTGATTTATTCACATAACGCCAAATGAGTTTCCAACGTGTCCGGATCCATCTTTGAGTGGTCCATCAATAGAATGGCCATATCTTGATTAAACAAAATCTGATCCATTTGCTCGTGATATTTATCGAAAGATGACGTTTTCTTGATCATATATTCTTGCATTTGCTCGGTGACCTTGTCAACAATCGGTTCATCTTTCACTTTGCTTCTTGCTCGTGCCTTTGCCTTCTTTCTTCCAATCGGCCGCTTCATCATTCGAGTCGCAGAGATTAACGTTGACGCTCGTATGCGCGTCTGAAGCCGATGAGGTGTACTTCCCCGAAGTTGATGTTTTCGTCCTTTTAGAGTGAACCGGCTCAGCCCACTTTGGCTCATGTCTAACAATATTCCACACATGCTCATACTTAAAAAAAACCTTTTGTCTCTTCATTAAAATCGCTTTTTGTGTGACTCATGATTGTGTTAATATACAGAGTTTATTACCTCTTTTTGAATTTGAATTTGCATTCAATTTCTAGTAGATGAAAGTTGGTTTATGTATTCAATTTCTATACCGAGTTTATTCTAACATGAAAAACAAAATACATTAAAAAACAAAAACAAAATTACGGTAAATGTGTAGTTGGTGAATGTGAGATATGACAATTGTGAAAATATATATTTTTTTTTAATAAACAACCTTTGAAAATCCAATATGACAGTTTGTTTGAAGTTTGATGATACAAACCCACTTAAACAAACTTTTAGCTACAACAATGAAGTTTGACTTTTATTAAGTTTGGAAGTGACACATGTGTTCAAACCTTGGTAATTGTTCCTTGATGTAGATGCTCTTAGAGCATCCACAACGGGGGCCAATCCCCAAGGTCTGAACACACATGGCATATCACGGACGAATGATGGTGTAGATGTAACCAATGTGGAGGTGGCGTTTGTGATGCAGGTCCGAATCTGCAACCCTGCAATGGACTACAAAGTGGGCCCTTCATCAAATGCCAAATTAAAAAATAATAACATTCTTGAACGGAAAAGGTATAGAATACAAACGCTTACTCTTTGATTTGTGGATTCAAATTGGAACATCAATAACGCTCTAAGAAATATCTAGGAAATGAATGTATGGCGACTGTGGAAGAAGCAAAGAAGAAAGAGAAGGAGATTAAGTTAAATCATATTCTGAATTTATGATCTATTTGTTTTCTTTCTTTTTTGCAACTTGTTAACAAATTTATATTTTTTATCCTCTTGTTATAAGGTTTAGTAAAATTAACCCTAGAATTTTACAATGTATTTTTTTTATTTCTTTTCACCCTTTTTTTTTAAATAAATTGAAATTATGTTCTAATGGCTAGATATTAAAAAAAATAAATATATAATCACTTCTATAAAAACTAAGTTTCTTATAAAAGTAATCTAGTAAATAAATATTAATAGTAGAGGTATGTGATGATGTGGTAGTTTGTGGATGTTTGTTGTTGTGGAAGAAAGTAGAGGTTTTTGAGAAAAGTTTGAAATCTGATGTGGCGGTTTGTAAAAGTTTGTTGTTGTAGATGCTCTTAGTTGCTTCTTAGATCTTTAAGAAATCGGGCATCCACCAAGAGAGATGAAATAATTACTTACTGATTTGCGGGTGTTTTGGCAACAGACACAATCACTATCAGAATAGGCATGTAAATCAAAGATAATTATTAAAACACAACCTATGTGAAGAAGATACTTTAACATAAGCCAATGTTAAGTTTGACGAACACGAGTTAGGTAATTCAATTTTCCCACCAATAGACGAAATTGTGAAGGATCGGGAAAAACTTCCTTATCGTTGGCCTTTAATTGCACACGAACAAGTAAGTGACATCTCAAACGGTTATTGGACTATGAAGGTTCAAAATATCCGACTGTGGAAGCAATATGTAATATGTAATTTAAGTTACAAATAATATTTATGAATTTATAAGTTATATTCTTTCTATTATTCAATCGTGTAATATACAGGTTTCTTACGCGGTACTTTAATTAATTCAAATCGTGTAATACAACGGATTCTCACACAATACTTTAATATAATAATTAAATCATATTGAATATTCAAAAACTACAAAATATAATACCTAAAAATTACTTTTAAAACAACTATATAACTCTCAGACCTAGTGATTACCAATATGCTATAGCTTCATCATTGCCCGCATAAAGGGTCAGGTTCATCGGGCTGGGATTTTAGTTTGGTTACCCAATTGAATTGGAGATTGTAGCATTAGTTAACTGATTTAAAAACCACCCCTAATACATTCAGATACTTTTGAAACCGGGGTGAATTGATCAAAATTCATTATGTGGCACGCGAGTACTTCGGTTTAATCAGTGTACGCTTCTACCACCCTTACATCGCTAGACTTGGCCGCTGGTCATGTGTCTAATGACACTTTGGTTAGACCATGTGCTATATTCAATTTTGACATCCATCAAAGAGTGTGAATCTCATGAATCGTGAATTACATACTATTATTAGGTTATCAAAGGGATTGGGTTAGCAAACCCATGACATTTCACTTTAATTTATGAGATGTTGCAACTTTATTCTTTGGAATAAATCAAAAAGGAAATATGATTTTTATTCATTTGAAAAGAAGTTATTCCTACACATATCTAATATCTTTAAAACCATATTTTTATATTCACAATATTTTAAGATGCAAACAGTTATATAAATAATATAATTATTTTTAATGAAAACTAAATGAACAAAGAATATTAATCTAGTATTTACATATTTATCTATACTATATATAATACACCAAATAAGGGCAAATTAAGACACCTTGATTTTAAGGGATTCACAAATCAATTAACATATGGTACAACCTTTAATGCATCTAAGATAAGGGCAACCTTGTCAACAAGTAAAAGAGGTTATTAAATAGTTACATCATTAACCCCTTCACTTTGCTTAACTTTTATAAATTTTAAAATAGTTGCAACTATGATCCTTAAACTTTCACTCTTATATGTTTTTTATTTTCATTTTTAACTCAACCCCCTCATTATTTTTAAATATTAATAACTTTTTATGTGCTAATATTTTTGTAAAGAAATTATACCATAAAAACAAGCATGTTTCTATCTTTAATTTGTGTATCACTTTATTATAGTTTTTCATTTAAAAAATATCATTTTACGTAGGGGTGTTTGTTGTCTGGTTTTAATGGATTTTAAATTAAACCGTGGGTCAAACCGTTAGTAACCGATTTTGTCATCGAAAACCGAAATGAACCTTGAAAATTAAAAACGACCAGCCAAAAGTTAATGAAAAAATCAATGGTGAAATCAAACTAATAACCGGTTTGAATGTTTTTCGGTTTCAAATCGAACAACGAACATCCATAAACTTGTTACATGATTACAAATGTATGTTTCCCGCTGCATCGCGCGGGCAGTTGTCTAGTCTATACTATATATAATACACTACTTATGGGCAAATTAAATTAAAACACTCATTTTTAAGTAAGTTACAACACTCAAAGCATGAGATACAACATTAACTATGAACAAAAATGTCATTCTTACATTAAATATCACTACATTTACAATTCTATTAAAATAATTACAATTTTCATCCTTTAAAGTTACAATATTGGTTCTTAATCTTTTATCTATATATTATTTTATTTTCATTTTTAACTCAACTACCCCCATGATTTTTAAACGATCATAACTTGTTCATACGTTAATGTTTTTTAAAATAAATGGCATCATAAAAACATACATTTTATTATCTTTAATTTATGTATGATATTGCTATAGTTTTCGAAGTAAAAAAAATTGTGCAAAAGTTTGTGCGGTTTGGTTTTGATGGTTTTAATTAAACCATGACCCAACTTTACACGTTTATTTTGTCGTCGAAAACCGAAACTAAACTGTTTAATATTAAAACCCAACTAAGCTAAACCATTACCAATGATTATTTCCGATATAGCTTGTATTCCAATAAAAAACATTGAGTTTAAAACTTAAAATAAGAATTATTAATTTGTATATACCTTCACTTCAAACTAAGCACCAACTAATACATACTATGAACAAAGATAACTTTGGACACACAAATAATAAACCTTATTAGAATAAATAAAAGACGATATCATAACAAGAACAAAGATTATAAAAAAAACACTGTAGAAATTGGGCTAAATTTAAGTTATAAAACACGAGTTTGCTTGTATTAATAAAACTTTGTTTAACTATATTTTAACTATGTCTAATATCTCTATCTCTACTATATATAATGTATGAGTGAAGACTCTCTTAAATTTTAAGAGGTACAATCACTAATGCATAATAAACAATCACTAATGCATACAAATTTGAAATTTTAGGGGTAGTATAGTATTTTAGACATCATATACGGTTATAAATATTTAGTTTTGAAAATATTTACAATTATGATCCTTTAACTTCAACAAAACTTTGTTAATTTATCAAGTAGTTACAAATAAACCCCCTTAACTTTACCCATTTATTTGACATATTCATTTAAAATTTTTATTTCTTATATATCTTTTAATATATTATGTTTTAAAAAAACCCGACTTTACCATTGCAAAGTGCTTAATTTTGTCGACATTTTAACGTAAATTTTATTTTATTTTGAGGTGTTTATGATAATGTACAAGTCAATTAAGCATAAGAGTACAACTCAAATATACACTTATAAACCTCAAAGATAATTACAAATTTAACCCCTCAATTATATACAACTTTTGTAAGTTTAATTAATAATTATCCTTCCACCTTCTTAAGTTTACCCGTATATTCATCTATAGTTTCTTTTTTCTTTGTTTGTCTTTTATATCTTTGAATATATAAATTTTAATAAATTTCAACCTTGCAATCACGACGTATTTATTTTTGTTGACGTTTTGATGTAAGAGTTACCAAATATATATGTGCATGGGATAAAATAAAATGGATTCGTGTCACTTTAAAAGTAGTATAAATTTTGGTGACTTTCAATCATTTTTTTTAAATATTTTTTGTTGATTTTGGTCAATGAATAAGGACTTTGATAGGTCAAAACGCGTTCGAGTTATCACAGGTTGGCTCTGGTAAACATTAAATCTTTGGTTGTTTATGAAGATTGCAAACACGAGTCTAGTGGGGTTGCGGGATCCCCCCCCCCCCCCACCCCCATAGTGAACTCTATGGGAAAAAAATTCTTGATTCGTCACTGGTTGATGTTTCATATACACACACAATAATGGTTATGAAACCATCTTTTCGAATTTTATTGTCTACTATGTTTTTAACATAGGCACACATATATGTTATTGTATTTTATGCTATCTTGTTTAAATGGTTTTTGAGAATTCAACTTATTTTTATACTTATTTACAAATGTCAACAAAATGACTAAGCCTCACTTAATTGGTCTATGGAAAAAAAAGGTTCATTTGATTATATGTTCAAGAATGAATATGTTTTTTTAATCATTTGTTAATATTGGTTTTATATTTGTTATCTTTATGATCTGATTATTGCATGTCTTGTAACTACTAAAAATTGTTTAAACATATTGTCGTTGCCGCAGCATCGCGCGGGTTTAGTACTAGTATATTATAAAACATATCTAATACTAAATAAGTAAATAATTAACATTCAATATGTACGACCAGCTCCGGTTTCAACCGGGAAACCAAAATGGTGAACGGTCTTACAAACTCAAACGGAATTATGAACACCCATAAATTTGTTACATGATTATCAAATTATGTGTTTCCACCTGCATCATTCAGGCATTCTTCTAGTTATATTACTAATTAACCAAAGAACGAAAATAAAGTGACGATTATATTTGTAATCGTTCAACCACATGCAAATTTGGAAATATCGTAGCGGGAATTTCGTTTGGATGAATTTGTTGTCGTATAGGATGAGCGGTTATTTATAATGTCAATTCTGTATATAAGTTACCAAAAAAGCAAACTCAATTTTCACAACCTTCGATAGTATTTCATTAAATTAACAGGTAAACAGAGCCAATTTAATATGTTAAGACATTAAGTTGTTAACTATGAAATAGATATTGGACACTGATCTGATAGCAAGTCAGCCCAACGTTTTATAGGCCCAAAAGTCTTTAGATTAGGTTCTCACCCGCAATTTGTACGTGGCCATTTTCAACAGCCCTCATCACTCACGTCACATTGTGAAGTGTGAAGTATGAACTCACCGTCCACATTTTAGAAAATCTTGGATGTTGTTTAAGACCATATTCATGTATTAGTTGATTAATTTGATTGATCATAGTAGGTAACTGAAATTAAGTAACTAGTTTTTATGATCACGGTTTGTAATTACGTACTATTTAGATATATTTATAGATGTAATTTCAGTTTGATCCATACAAATTTGTTGCAGGTTGTATGCATGCATGCAATTAGTGAATCAGAATGCAGGTTAAACATAATATTAGTTAAACTTTTGTGTGTGAAGGGTTCCAATTTGGTTGTGTTTGGTGAGTGTGGACTTGAAGGGTTGTTCAATGATGTCTTTAATTTTGTTGGATTTCGATGCTAAACACTTAATTTGGCGGGAGATTTTCAGGTTGGCCCGATCATGGCACAGTTCGTGCACTCCAGATGGCACAATCAATTGTTTCGGGTGGTTGTGCGGACTCGGGGGTACTTCTTGGTGACACCTTTTTACTTGATCTTTCAATGGGGAAACCTATATGGAGAGAGGTATCGTGGACCCCACCTTCTTGTCTCGGTCACACATTATCTTTATCGGTGTATGGTGGAAGAAAGATTTTGATGTTCGGTGGTCTTGCTAAAAGTGGGCCCTTGAGGTTTCGGTCGAGTGATGTGTTTTCAATGGATTTAACAAGGAGTGGGGTGACGATCATGCCGGATGCGGGTAACAAGGGTGGCATAGCTTTGCCACCTCGGCTTGACCATTTGGCGGTTCGTCTTCCTGGTGGGAGAGTACTCGTGTTTGGTGGGTCAGTTGTGGGTCTGCACTCGGCTTCACAGCTGTATATTCTTGACCCGACTAACGAGAAGCTAACATGGAGGATATTGAATGTGCCGGGTCGACCTGCTTGGGGATTGTTAATGGTGATCAAACCAGTGAGGAGTGGATGCTAAGTGAGCTTAAAGAGTTATCTTCAGCAAATTCCGTCTTCTAAAACCAACATTTCAACAGATTGACCCGAAAAAGGTACCATTTTTTGTCAAATCTGTAGCCACTCTGATTATTGCATCTTTTTTAGGTTAGCTGTAAGTCATAAGTTTAGTTGGGTTAACAACATAGATATCAGTTTTATTATGTTCTTTGAACCACCCTGAAAGAGAATAAAAACTGAAACACTTAAAAGAAGATGGTGGCTCTATTTGTATATAAATAAATTTGTGCTGCTTGGAACATAATAGCCTATATCACATGGATAGCATCAGTCTTTTGGACCTTTTGGTTGTGGGCGAGGATCCTTTATTGATGCATTTCTGGCAGGATATATGACGGGTGTAATAATTGTGTTGTGTGGGTAGGTTTGTTTTTGTTACTTGTGATCCTTCTTGTTCACTTCGGTTTTACACACTTGCTTTCATGTTTTAATCTTTGACCAGTCTGAACTGGTAACTGATTAGCTAATGTTTAAGAACCTGAAAAGATCTAGTCAATTTAGCAGGCTAACTGTTTGCTGTGCAGAAAGCTGGCTCGATTCTAGAACCCCTAGTGTGGTGAGCAGGATTTAGGCTGTTTGACCACTTAAATTGGTGAGCAGATTAAGGGTTTGGTTGTTGATTGCATAACTGAAGCGTTGTACATTATGGTTTATTTCCACGTTTGGATATGGTGGTGGTCGACCCCCATGGCTGTGGAGGTTGTGTGTGTGTGTTCGCCAGTGATCAGAGAAGAGAAATGCTAAAGATACTGAAATAGGAATAAAGAAGGATTCAAAGAAAATAGGGAAGATTGAATCAGTTAGTATAGCTAAAGTACCCGTGTCATTCGGTAGTTAATTCGGTTATATGTGGTTGTTAGTATTGTTGCTGCTCTCTGTTGTTACACTTGCATTATCTTTGTTACCCAATTTTCTGTCCCAACTGGTAGCATGAAGTAATTTGAAATGCGAGTCTTCAGGTAAATGAATAGCCTCACAGAAAGACCTTGAGCCTTTCAAGAAAGGTGCATGATATGCAGGATGAACTTGAAGTTGATTCCAATAAATATTTTACAAAAGTCATGAAAGGTGTATAATATTTTGGTAGAGGGAATGAAGGTGAGTTATGAAATCGCTGCTCGGCATAACCTAACCTCAAGCAGTTGGTAGGTAGCTGCTCATTTACAAAGGATTCAGATCTGTGGCTGTGGAAGGCTGTTGATGTACCAGATGAGTTTACGGTCAAGAGTCTAAGGTGGGAGTTGGATAATGGTGCCATTCCGGAATCAAACTCGTTAGCTTGGTTGAAATGGATTCCAATAAAAGTAAATTGTTTTATTTGGAGAACCTTTTTGAATCGGATCCCCACCAAATCAGCGTTGGTGACATGGGGTATCTAACTCAAAAATGATTTGTGCCATGTGTTGTGTGTTCTCGGAAACAGACCATTTGCTTATGTCCTGGGCTTCGGCCATTAGAACTTGGTCAATTATCTTACCGTGGGTTCAGCCGCTATTCAAAAATAAAAACCTATGAGAATTCGTATTACCACCACTCTGTGATAGACAACCATTACAAATAATGGTGATTTTTTTAAGAAGAAAGTAACTAATTTTGTTTGACCAAACCAGAAAACCGAACTGAATTCAAATTTGGTTTTCGGTCCGGCTTTGAACTACTTCAACTAGGTTCGGTTTTTGATCGTCATCTTAAATTATGTTGACTTTAATAACATGAATTATGAATTGCTTGGAATGTGACATTAAGCATGTAGTTTTTACACCAAAATATTTACTCCACTTACGAGTATATATGTAGTCGTATAATATGTCCCATCTTTAGTTGTTAAGTTTTCTTGCTCCATGTGTACTACAACATTTGTTATTGTAAATGATATGTGGTGAACATCACCACCTTTCCATGAAATTTCCATTTTGAAAGTTGCTCTTCTGTTTCAAGTGTTTGTCTTACAACAATATTTTTTTATAATATATTACAAAATCAAATGCATAGAGCACTCAGCCATTATATGAACACAAAGGGACATTGTTTTTTTTTTTTTTTGTGTATCCTTGTCATCATCAACACTTGTTGAGAACTCCACCAAAGTTGAATTTAAATTTTTTTTTATCACACCACAACATACAAGTTCATAAAAGCCGAGCACTACATGACACTGCGTGTTGAATCCTAATAAGGTTTCGTTTCTAAACCCCTATCATAATTAACATTATGTCAAGCGAAGGCATCATCGGTGTCTACACTGTGGTTTTCGTTGTTGGTAAGCTGTTCCATGCTCTTTATGTTGGTAACTGTTTTGTTGATGATCACGGTTTCTGTTTTGCAGCTGTTGTGATAAAGATAGCCATCCTACTATATGTATGCGATAAAAGATCCAACATAAAGACCGGCACATTAGTTAATGATTCCCGTTTTATTCCCCTAACGATGGCTAAATTCCTAGACGACATGGAAAGAGAAAAGCCCATTCAGTTCACCTCTCAACAGCTAAGAATAGCCACAGAAAACTTCAGCAACATATTGGGTTCAGGCGGGTTTGGGATAGTTTACAAAGGGATATTTGGCAACGGAACGATGGTAGCTGTGAAAGTACTAAATGGGACATCAGACAAGAGAATTGAGGAACAATTCATGGCGGAAGTGAGCACTATGGGAAGAACTCATCACTTCAATCTTGTAAGGCTTTATGGGTTTTGCTTTGAACCAAGTTTAAGAGCTCTTGTATACGAGTTTATGGTTAATGGTTCATTGGATAACCACTTGTTCAAAGCGAAAAAAGTTACTATGATAACGTTTGACAAGCTTCACGAGATTGCAGTGGGAACCGCAAGAGGCATTGCATACTTGCATGAAGAATGCCCTCAAAGAATAGTTCACTATGATATAAAACCAGGAAATATATTGTTGGATTCAAATTTTTGTGCAAAAGTAGCAGATTTTGGCTTAGCCAAACTTTGTAATAGGGATAGCACTCATATAACCATGACAGGTGGAGGACGGGGTACCCCTGGCTATATTGCTCCTGAGGTTTGGATGCGTCTCCAGGTTACACACAAATGTGATGTTTTTAGTTTCGGGATGCTACTTTTTGAGATCATTGGAAGAAGAAGGAACACGGACGAGGCTCTTGGTGATATTCAACAGTGGTTCCCAATATGGGCGTGGGACAAGTATGAAAATAACCAATTGGACGTTTTGATGACAGTTTGTGCGCTTGAAGAAAAAGATCAAGAAGTCGTGGAGAGGATGCTAAAGGTGGCTCTTTGTTGTGTTCAGTATAGACCGGAGACTAGGCCGGTGATGAGCATTGTCGTGAAAATGTTGGAAGGTGAGTTAGAGGTGCCTCAGCCTTTAAATCCTTTTTTGTATTTGTTTGCAGGGACTGAACACGATGAGTCTTTGGCTCGAATGGCATGGAATGTTGGTGTCTCTAATAGGTCATCATCTGAAGTGGTCACCAAGTTGAATGTGGTCACGGGGACGCCTCTCATGAGGAGATATGATATCACAATTGCCTCGGGTTAATCATATATGTTGTTGGCACATTTTATGGAAGTACATATGTGTTTCTCATGTCTACGTTAATTGTACATACGCCTCTAAATAGCGTATAAACTTTCCAACCTTAAAACTATTTGCTAGTTTGAAAATAAATGTAACATATTTTTGTTCAAGTTGTTTTAAAGGCAGACATATCTTGTTGTCGATTCGTTTGTGATACATTATGATGAAATCAACAAGTTCTCAGACAATGCAGATGTGAGTAAATATGTCAGAACGATTTTCAAAGGTATCGTATGGTTCATGTGAAATTGGGTGCTGACCAAATTGGCCTAGATTAAAACTTGTCTCTTTGAAAAAGATCATTCAAATGGGTTCACCACTTATATGGGTATTTATGGTGCTAGCTAGCTAGTGTCAACGGAATGTAAATGTCGTGGAATCATGCTTCATGGCAACAGCGACACAAGTGGTGGTGTCAAGGAGACTAGACTGATAGGTGGAGATGGCGGTGGCGATTATGGCAGTGGAAGTGACAACGACAGTGGTGGATATGAATATGGTTGTCACTGGGGACTGGCATGGTGTCGGTGCTAGACAGTGGTGGTGGGCGACTGGTGTTTAGTTTTGGTTGATGGAGTAGGTATGAAGGCTCAACGGCATAGATCCGTTGGCCGACCGTTTATTAATCCGTCGCGCCAAAACTGAGCTGTCGGATTTTTTAAAAACGGTCGGCCGACCGTTTAAGTGTATATGTGTCAAGATATGGTCGGTTAAAAAACGAAAGCAGGGTGTCAGATAGATCTGTCAGATGTCAATTCTATTATGATGGATCCTTGAAAATGGCCATTTTAAGTATTATTTAGTTTGGGGGTTAGTCAAAAATTTTGTGTGGTCAAATGGGCCATTTTGATCATTTTCATAAGTGTGTTCAAATCTCGTGCGATTAAAAGTGATCTGGATATAGTAAATAAAGTTTGATATAATTAGTTATTATTTTATAAACTCTTCATATTTGAGATTTTTTTTAAATAAAGATTTATATGTGTAATAAACTTATAATATCTAGGATTTTCTTTTTAAATTAAAGATTTATGCTTCTGTTTTTAGTACAACTAGTGGCGGACCTACTCCTACCGAAGAGGGGTCGGCCGACTCCTGTGAAAAAAAAACATAAATAGTACTATTATAGTGTTAAAATCTTCACTAACCTCTATGAAATTTTGACAACACCTCTGTGGAATTTCGAAATCTTATGAATGATAAAAGAAAAGTACAAGAAAGAATATAACATGACCAGAAATTGTTTATCCGGCTTGTGCAGCTGTGATTTCTGGTGTTATCTAACTATACTAATAAAAGAAAATAATGAGGATGATATAGCAATCTCACATTCATTATTGGTCTAATATATCTTCTCATTCATCCCACATATTCATGGGTTATGTGGCAAAACCAATTTGACAAATGAGTTATAATTTCTTTTCCAACTCTCTAATCTCTCACCTCATTCATCCAAGCTATCCATGAGTTACTGATCAAAATAATATTGAAAAATGGATTATAATAATTCTTTAATTTTTCATCTATTTATCTTACATATCCACGAGTCATTGGTCAAAACAAATTTGAAAAATGAGTTATAATTTCTCCTCTAATTCTCTAAACTCTCATCTCATTCATCATAGCTATCAATGGGTAATGGGTCAAAACAATTATGACAAATGTTGTATATATAGAGATTTTTTCGAATTTGTAAATTTGATATTCTAAACTTCTATTGTTTGTGCTATATATTTTATCTTATTTTTAGCTTCAATTTTATTCATTTCTTTTAAATAACGAATCTTATTAAATTTATTATTTAACAAATCCTGTGTAATATACGAGTTAAAAAACTAGTTTGACATATAAAGATGAAAGTGAGACAAGAAGAAAGTGAAAAATGATAGATGCCCTAATTGATGTTAATTAAATGGGTTTATTACCGTTTACTTCTGGCCCATTTACAAAATAACTTCTTTGGACTTGAAGTGTTTAAAGAAAGCCATGGAGGCTTTATTTTGAAAGTTTAGCCATCAAAATCTATCTTCCGTAAACGTAAAAAAAAAAAATAAATAAATAAATGAAACCTCAAACATTTATATTTTATTTCATACATATGTATTTATATGACCCGATCGGAACGACTAAACTGGGCCCAAAGAAAATTATATACTGATTTGACCCAACCCGAACGACTAAACCGAAAACGAAGGTATCGATGCAAAAAATTTCCGACTCCTATGAGAAAATAATCTGGATCCGCCACTGAGTACAACTAGTTCACATACTCTTTAATATTGATGAACTCGCTACCAAAAGACCCAAAATACCGCTACCGAAAATCATCAAGCATAGGTACTAGTGTAATGTTCGTTATTGATCGTGAAACCTCAAAACGTAGGCACTGAAAGTGCTCAGTGTCATTTGCTCATCCCTACCCTTTAAAGATATTCCTAAATCAATACCAATATCAATTATGAAACTAGAGCTGATTCACGTATTGTTTTAAATGCACTTAATCACCAGATTTACTTGACATTAGAATCTGACTCACGTATCATTTATCTTGAGGTGTTTTTTCTGCACTCTTTTTACATAACAAAAACACTGGTAATTAAGCGCGTTAAAGTAGATGTGTTATCAACAAATTAAAGAGCTTGATTGAACAAACGTACGGCAAGTCGCTTTTCCTTTTTATTTTTTAAAAAGAAATTGAAACCTTCAACACCGCAGTGCTGACAACGTGCATTCTGTCTTTCTATCCTTGGATTTATTTGCCACAGAAAAGTTCAGGCTCTTATAAACAAGTATGCTATGCTTTATGTTGTATACAAGTTGAATCTTAAAAAGCTTTCAGTTATTATATATTTACATAACATAATGCTCGGCAAAGGTGGTGCCACCGTTATTGGTGTTGTGGTTTTTGTAATAGGTAAGCTATCAAATCTTTGAGTTTTAGTATAATTCTAACAAACTTTTGAATTTATAGGTTTCTGGTTTGCAATTGTTGTGCTTGTTAGCGTAGACCTAGTTGTCGTACTTACAAACCTAGGGGGTTATTGAGTTAGTATTCCTCATATTCTTGTAATTGTATGGTTATAAATAGGGGTTATTTGTAATCAACTAATCACAACAATAATTTATTAATCGATACAATAAATGTTTAGACTTGAAATCTTATTGTCTTCCATTGGTATCAAGAGCTTACGGTTAAGTTCTAAGATTGTCGGCGAGGATTACCGATCAAGAAGATCCGGCAAGTAAGGACGGTGTTTCACCGCGAGAGCTTGTGACGGCGGTGATCGGAGATCAAGAGTCGACGGCAAAGAACAAAATTCCGGTGACCGTTGTGTATATTCCGGCGACTGGTTTGTAGTCTCTCATCGGTGAGCAATCGTTGCGGTTGGCGTCACATCTCCGGCGAACAATTCTTCTGGTTGTCGTCAGCTATACCCTAACAATCAAGTCAGTTTCTTTGAACGTAAACAAAGAGACGGTAGGATTCAAAAACATCTTGAACAAGGCCGTAGTGTTCGGAAACTTGTTTGGTGACTTGGGTCGGCAGAAAGCAAATTTCTGGAAAGAAGTTTAATTTGCTTTGTTGGGGTCACGACAAGCAGTAGGAGTCACAAAAGTCAAAAGTAAAATGGATTTGTTTTATTTTGTTTGGTCACTTTGCTACTGGTCTTGTTCTTGGATTCACGTGGGTTTCACAACAACCACAAGAAAAACTTTTTGGGGTTTTATTGTTAAATCCAAGACTCATAAAATTCAAAGTTTGTTATTTTTGTTGACATACGTTTTGAAGTAAAAGTTGGGTTAAAGAAAATTGAATCAAGAATTCAATTTAAGTGCCAACGAACAAGAAGGAAAAGATGAGTGATCAACCAAATAATCAAGTCGGAGGGCCAAGTAATAAAGTCGGTTTTCTCAAAGAACCGAGTTCCCTCTCGATTCAGTTTCCGATTCTTACGTCCACCAATTATACAATGTGGACGGTAAAAATCAAGGCTATCTTCAAGGTTCAAGGGATGTTGGAGGCTATCGAACCAAGAACGGGAACGGTGGTTGACCCGAAGATAGATGGGTTGGCGATTGTGTATCTTTATCAAGGCATGCCGGAGGCTTTGGTGATGCAAGTGGCTCACCTTTCCAGCGCTAAAGAGATATGGGATGCACTTAAGACTCGTTTCGTTGGGGTTGATAGGGTTCGAGAAGTACGTATTGAGTCTCTTCAACATGAGTTCGATGTACTCAAGATGAAAGAAACGGACACGATTGATGACTTCTCGACCAAGATAAGCCAAATTGCTTCCAAAGAAAGTAATCTTGGAGAACCGTTTGAAGAAAAGACCCTTGTGAGAAAGCTTTTGAAGTCCGTTCCGAGAAAGAGGTATATAGCGATTGTTGCTACTATTGAACAGTTTGCCGATATAAAGACCATGACGTTCCATGAAGCCGTTGGATGCCTAAAAGCGTTTGAGAAACGATCTGGAGATGAAGACAAACCCGTGTCCGGTAAGCAAGAACAACTCCTATATACGTATGAAGAATGGAAAGCTAAAAGCAATCAAGAAAGGCGTCATGGGAAAGACAAGATTGGAACTGAATCAAGTCAAAAGAACAAGGGAAAAGGTAAGGTTGTGGATGGGGAAAAGAAAGAACCCCGAGTGAAGAAGGATCGGTCAAAGATTAAATGTTATCGGTGTGATGAACTAGGACACTTTGCCACGTCATGTCCTAACCGAAACAAGGAGACGAACGATCAAAGTAACCTCGCTCAAGATGGCGGACCGGCTCTAAACATGATGACGGTAGCTCGGAGTAAGGAAGATGTCATTTTTCTAAAAGAAGGCCGGGTTGATCCAAAGCAATATGCTTCAACCCCATGTGATAAAAACACATGGATTCTTGATAACGGGGCGAGTAACCACATGACGGGAAATCCGGAATGGTTTTCCAACATCGATCGCAACAAGACCGGTAAAGTAAGTTTCGGTGATGGTTCGTGTGTCGAAATGGAAGGTCGGGGCACGATAGTAGTAGAAGGTCAAAGGGGAGAACAACGAGCCTTGAGTGACGTTTATTTTATTCCATCTCTCAAAAATAATATTATAAGTCTCGAGCAATTAGACGAAGGAGGATGCAAGATCGGGATTCAAGATGGTATCTTGTGGATATTCGAACAAGATGGAAGGCTTCTGATTAAGGTACCGCGTTCCTTCAACCGGGTTTATAAAATTAATTTAAAGGTTGTTTCTCCAGTTTGCTTACAAGTCAATTTGCATAATGCTGCATGGATATGGCATGCTCGATTGGGGCATTTGAATTTCGATGCCCTTCGGGGTCTCTCGAAACTCGAGGATGGAGTGCCAAGAATCGAACACCCGATGCAAATTTGTGATGCATGTATGCTAGGCAAACAAACAAGATCGGATATCCCGAAAGAATCTAATTATCGTGCAAAGGTACCGCTTGAGCTTGTTTATGCCGATGTTTGTGGCGCGATTAATCCCGAGACACATGGTGGCAACCGATACTTTTTGCTTGTTTTTGATGACTACACCCGCTATATGTGGGTTTTCAAGATAAAGACGAAAGACCAAGTTGCGGGCTTACTCATAGATTTCGTGAAAATGGTGGAAAACGAAACGGGCAAGAAACTCAAAACCATACGCACCGAAAATAGGGGTGAGTTTACATCCCATGTGTTGGAAGATTACTTTTCAAGTATAGGTGTGGCACATCAGTTTACGGCCCCGTACACCCCACATCAAAATAGGGTGGTTGAAAGAAGAAACTGAACCATACTTGGTACGACTCAAAGTTTGTTAAAGGCGATGTCACTACCACAAGATTTATGGGGAGAAGCGGTTCATCACTCGGTTTATTTACTAAACCGGTCACCAACAAAATCGTTGGAGGATTCGACTCCGTACGAGCGTTTTAAAGGAAGAAAACCGAACCTTTCACACGTTAAAGTGTTCGGATGCACGGGGTATGTAAAAGTCCTTGGTACCGGTCAAAAGAAATTGGACGACCGAAGCATTGTGATGATTCACTTAGGTACTCAACCTGGAACAAAAGCCTACCGTATGTTTGATCCGATCAAAAGATGAGTACACGTTACGCAGGATGTCAAGTTTGACGAGTGTAAAAGGTACGCGTGGGCCGATCTTGACAAACAAGAGGGCGAAAAGGGTCCTGAATGGACCGAGTTTATTGTTAGGTGTGATATTGAACCCGAATTGGAGCAGGTTACATCCGGGTTTGACACCGGGTCCGTAGACCGGCATGATACCCGTGAGTTGGTACGTATCAGAAACGGAAGTGAGTCGTCAAATTCAGAAGGTGGCAGCCCACCCGTAAGCCCGACTAGGCACGACACTGGCCTAAACGAAGAACCGTTACAAGTTATTCAGCCGCGTCGAACTACTCGAAAGACGGTGTTACCCAAGAAATTTAGCGACTTTCTGGTTGAAGGTATACCGACAACCGCCGAGAAAGACCCGACAACCGACGAGGTAAATCTCCTATTATTATTCGATGATGAACCGGTAAATTTTCGAGAAGCGAATAATGAAAAACATTGGAGAAAAGCAATGGAAGCAGAGATCAAGTCGATTGAAAGAAACAAGACATGGCGGTTAGTCGAAGCACCACCCAAAGTAAAACCGATAGGTTTAAAGTGGGTCTATAAAATCAAAAGAGATGAAGCCAGGAAAATAACCAAGTACAAGGCCCGACTCGTAGCTAAGGGGTATGTTCAGAAATATGGGATCGATTTTGAAGAGGTGTTCGCACCAGTGGCGAGAATCGAAACCGTTCGACTTCTACTCGCGTTAGCAGCAAACCGAGGTTGGGAAGTGCATCACTTGGATGTAAAATCCGCGTTTCTTCATGGTGATTTGAAAGAAGAGGTGTACGTATTTCAACCGGATGGCTAAAGCATTATACGGTCTACGCCAAGCTCCAAGGGCGTGGAATACTAAACTAGACGGGTCGTTAAAAGAACTCGGTTTCACTCGATGTAAACAAGAACAAGCAGTTTACAAACGGTGTGCCGGTCAAAGGTTACTACTCGTTGGAGTTTACGTTGATGATTTGATAGTCACGGGTACAAGTGTGCAAGAAATTGCAAATTTCAAAAGACAAATTGAGTCAAGGTTCGAGATGAGTGACCTTGGGTTGTTGCATTACTATCTCGGGATCGAAGTAAAGCAAAGCGATCGTGGGATAACGTTAAAGCAAAGTGGTTATGCAACGAACATCCTAAAAGAAGCAAGTCTTTGGGAGTGCAACTCGACTCAATTTCCTATGGAACCGGGCTTAAAGTTGGCTAAAGAAGATGAGAATCCGAAGATAGATCCGATTGGTTATAGAAAGATAATCGGAAGCTTGTGGTATTTAACTCATACGAGACCTGATTTGAACTACTCGGTTGGTTATGCGAGTCGATTCATGCAATCACCAACTCAAGCTCATGCTCAAGCGATTAAATATATTCTCCGATATCTAAGAGGTACACTAGACTTTGGTATTACTTACTCGAGAGGAGGAAACAGTATGTTGCACGGGTATAGTGATAGTAGTCATGCGGTGGATATGGATGATGGTCGGAGTACATCAGGTTTGATTTTCTACTATGGTACATCACCGATATCATGGGTTTCTCAGAAACAAGGAACGGTGGCGTTATCATCATGTGAGGCTGAATTTATGGCAGCTACATCGGCTGCATGTCAAGCCTTATGGCTTCGAGGTCTGTTGTCAGAAATGACTGGAGAAAAGGAGGAAATCGTGATGTTGAAGGCGGATAATTCATCGGCTATTGCCTTGATGAAGAACCCGGTTTTTCACGGGAGAAGCAGGCACATCAACACACGGTACCATTTCATTCGGGAGTGCATCGAGAGAGAACAAATCAAGGTGGAGCATGTCAGTGGAGATTTACAAAGAGCAGACATCCTTACAAAAGCGTTGCCACGGTTGAAGTTTAACGAGATACGAAGCTTCATCGGTGTCACAAGATTAGGGGGGTGATTGTTAGTGTAATCTTGCATAAGTACAGGGACCTAGTTGTCGTACTTACAAACCTAGGGAGTTATTGAGTTAGTTTTCCTCCTATTCTTGTCTAACAAGTAATTGTATGGTTATAAATAGGGGTTATTTGTAATCAAGTAATCACAACAACAATTTATTAATCAATACAATAAAGGTTTAGACTTGAAATCTTATTGTCTTCAGTGCTAGCGGTAGGCTTCATTTGTCACTTATGTGATAACATGCGAAAAGAGATGCTAAAAAAGAATTCATCCTTTATTCCCCTAAACGTGGCCATGACCATAGAAGAGATGGAAAGGGAAAAGCCAATCCGGTTCACCACGCACCAATTGAGAATTGCTACATATAACTTTAGCTTTGAATTGGGTTCAGGTGGCTTTGGGAAGGTTTACAAAGGCGTCTCTACCAACGGTGTGACTATAGCTGTGAAACTACTAAATGGGAACTCGAACAAAACAATTGAGGAACAATTCATGGCAGAAGTGAGCACTATGGGAAGAACACATCACTTTAATCTCTTTAGGCTTTATGGGTTTTGCTTTGAATCAAGTTTGATAGCTTTGGTATATGAGTTTATGGTTAATGGCTCATTGGATAACCACTTGTTTAAAGCAGACACAGGTGGTGCTATAGGGTTTGAGATGCTTCTAGATATTGCGCTTGGGACTGCAAGAGGCATTGCATACTTGCACGAAGATTGTTCTCAAAGAATAATTCATTATGATATTAAACCGGGAAACATTTTGTTGGATTCAAACTTTTGTGCAAAAGTAGCTGATTTTGGCTTGGCCAAACTTTACAACAGGGATAAAAGTCATATAACCATAACAACAGGACGAGGTACCCCGGGCTATGCTGCACCAGAGCTCTGGATGCCTATTCCAGTTACACCCAAATGTGACATATATAGTTTTGGGATGTTACTTTTTGAGATCATCGGGAGAAGGAGGAACATGGATGTGAGTCTCGGTGATAGTCAACAATGGTTCCCAGTTTGGGCGTGGGAAAAGTATGAAAAGAAACAATTGAAGGATCTGATGGTTGTTTGTGGGATTGAAGAGGGTGATCAAAAGGTTGTAGAGAGGATGGTTAAGGTAGCTTTTTGTTGCGTTCAGTATAGGCCCGAGAGTAGGCCGGCTATGAGCATTGTTGTGAAAATGTTGGAAGGTTCTTTGGAGGTCCCAGAACCTTTAAACCCTTTTTCATATTTGTTTTCAGCTGTTGGCGAGGTAGATGATTCTTTGGCTCGAATTGCATGGAATATTGATGGTTCTGATTGGTCGTCTTCAGAAGTGGTCACAAGCTCTACAATGGTAAGACAAACACCAATCATGAAGAGATACGAAATCACACATGCATCGGTGTAGTCATCGCTAAGTTGTATTCTAAATTTTTGGGGATGTTTACTCTTCAAAGGCTTAACTACTCTATTTGTTTGAAAATATATAGAATATATTTTTAGGGTATAATGTAATTGTATTTACAATATTAGAATAAATGATATGATTAGATATCTTTCATGACCATACTCCAGTAAATAGTTGATATATGTAATATCTTATAGTTTTTTCATTATTATACATTGTATTAAAATCTTTTAATGACGACTTCTTTTTCACTTCCTATCTCTCCCACCGACTTTTCAACTAGATATTGGTTGGTTGAAGTCTCTCTTCTCACGTCGCCCCACTTGTATGGCGAATTCTTCTCCCTCTTGTCATGTTTCGCGGATCATCATCATCATCATTATCATCGTACTCAGTAAATCCCACCAATAATAAAGCTATGGTAGTGTCACACCCGAGCCATGGGCCTGGTCGTTTTATGGACAAATTGGTACCATTGTAAGCAGCGGAATATCATTAATAAAAATAAGCTACAATGTTTGTACTATGTATTTTAAACAAGGTGAAACTACACAACTATCTCTTCTCTGACACTGTTGCAATCCCGTGTTAGGTTCTACAAATTTTCTTGGCATCTAATCTTTATTGCTTATGTTTGACACATGGCTCTATCCTTAGTAATACTCATTACAATGCTAATCCAAACCGCTATCCACAAGGTACCTGAATACATGCTAAAAAGTGTCAACTAAAAAGTTGGTGAGTTCGTGAGTTTAGCTCACATACACATAAAAGAGTTAAATCATAACAGAGCGCAAGTTTGCGTGTATGTAAGTAAAAAGCATGGTGCACATCAATCAAGTCCACAATCAAACCTGCAACTAGCATAAGTATCCCCAACTCATACTAGAAGTTAAACCGTCCCGGGCTATCACCCTGCTAAAAGCAATAGTCAAACACGTTGGTTATATGCCGCAACGATCCGCATATCTCAGTGTGGTTTACCCAACATAGGGTCACTGTGCGTGGGGGTCTCCCAAATAGTACTACCCATACAAGCCTCCAGCCCATTCCCTTAGGCTAATGATTGTGTAAAAGTTGGGACAAAATTTAGCAGTAAAACACCTCTTGATAAATATCACACCATAAGTAAAACCAGCATGTATCCAGCCCAAAAAGTTTAAGTAAAAAGGGTAGCACGAAACTCACCTCAGTCCGTATGCAATATATGTAAATGAAAGATAATCTACGAGCTTGCAACTACGCTATGAACCACCGAGTACTCAACAATAAGTTATTGGACAACAATGTAAAACTTATTATGGGTTTCGGTACCAGTTAATTTCATAGTGTCGGCCAGAGTGTTTGGTTCGCGGTGAATTAAGTACCCATTTATGGAAAGTTTACACGCGTACAAGTTTATACATTGATGTCGTATGTTTAAGTTTATAGTTTAGCTTCTAAGAGTTTTAGTAACTTCAGTTCACTTGGTTGGTTTCGATAAAGTTTCTAGTTTTGGAAAGTTCGGGCCTTCAGTTAGGTTTCGGGTTACCATATGGTCATAGAATTTATATACATTTCATTGATATCAAAAGTCTAATGATACATATTTAAACAACCATGTACTGTGTTTACAAACGTTGACAATACCGGTTATCAACGGTGTTGTCGGTTTTTAACGAAATGACTTGAAAGAATAGTTTAAATAAACGAATGCTTTTGTAACTGAAACTTGTCATTTCTAGTATTATATATAACATAAAAATGAGTTATTTTCAGGTCTGATATCTCAGAAATTTTTGGGTTGTACGGTTTTAGTCCTCGTACCTTCGTTTAACGTTTGTTTTGGCAAAAACCAAGTTAAAGGCTTAGATAGTTTTTTTTTGTAAAATAAGTAAAAACTCAAACTATGATTTCATAGACTTATACATGCTACCAAAAATCAGAAACTTCATAACTTTATATTTTAAAAAAAGTTCGATCGGTTACGTCGGTCTAACCGTAAGTCGCATTTAAACGCTAATTCTTTTACAAAAAGGATGTTGTATGTAGTGAAAACGATTTACAACTTTATAATAAAGTATTTCAAATATAGCTTTCTGGAAAAATATTCATCTTATATTTTTGAAGCATTTAAGTCTTTAAAAGCCGGCCCGTTCGATTTTAAACGAAACAAACTCTTAAGCTTGCAAACGGGCCCGTTTTGTAAATTCATTTTCCCTTAAACATATCATAGCCTATATTTGGCTATTTATAACTATAATATTCTGTTTTAAAAGTTCAGCTTCATATTTTCCAGAATTTACGGTTTAACTTGTTACTCTTTAGTTCCAAAAATACCCTTTTTAACAAATACCCACTTTTGGTCATCATACATGTTATGACCTGTTAGGATACATGAAAATAAGTTGTTTTGGCATTTCATGGGTTTTAAAATTATGTTCATGGCTGCATTTTTGCTAACAGCCCGGTTTTTGGCTCTTTCGGGTTTTAGTTCGGTTTTAAAAACGACAATTCATGCAAAATGATTTTTGGTCAGATAATATATCATTAAAATATTATATTTGGTGCTGCAAAAAGATATCATATTATTACTTTGGTTGCACGGATTATATCTTATCGAATGTGTCACCAAAATGTCAGTTCGGTTGATTTTTAGTACTCGGTTTGTTATTAATTCTTGGGTTTGGTATTTACAAGTTTAATGTGTAAACTTAACTTCTGGAAATTTTGTTAAATATTCAGAAGCTAATAAGGCCACATGTCGGGTTGGTTTTCAAGTTAGTTTTCACTTAAACGAGTTACCGAACGTTTACAAGTTGGCTTCGGTTTTAAGGGTTGCACATTGTGAAACTTTAAAAGGTTCATGGTCTTGGTCATATCAGTTTCCTTTGTTCTTCAGTCTTATTTAATCTAGGCTCATGTTAACTTCCAAAAATACCCTTGGCCACCAATATTCATCTAATACTCAATTTTCATCACAAAACATGTTTTGACCTGTTCTAACATATGGTAACGACTTGTTAAAAGTTTTATACTAATATTTGGGTGCTTGGAACCCCACAGTGGCTTCGGTTCGGTTTGGGCCCGTTGGCACCTTTATGGTATATTTCTAACAAAACTCATTTTTTGGCTATCAAGTATGTTAGGACCTGTAATAGTATAGAAAAATAAGTTGTTCTAACACTTCACTGGTTTCAAAATATTTCAGAGCTGTACTAACGAGTACGAACCCGGTTTTGGCTCGTTTGGCATCTAGTTCGTTTTTTAAAGAAATATTTCTTATAAATTAGTTTACGATTAGATTATATACCACAAAAATATTATGTTTAGGACTGTAAAAAGGAGTCATAATAATATCTAGGTTGCAGGGCTCGTTTCTTAATTAAACGAGTTACAAAAGTGTCGGCTTAAAAGGTTTTTAATACATGGTTTATTATTATCAGCTGGAGCTGGTATTTTTCAAGGGTTTAGGACTTGAATAAACGCGTTTAACTTGTGGAAATAATGTTAGGTGTCCAGAAGTTAACATGCTCACGTATCGGTTTGGTTTTCAAGCTAATTTACTCTTAAACGAGTTACCGAATGGTCCATAAATTGCCAGCGGTTCTAGGGCTGCACTCGGTATGATTTTTCTTTTGTTTCAACCCGGCCATATTCTCAGTATGTTCTGGATATATTAATTAACTTAAATGGTTCAGTTTATGATCCGTTAGTTTGGTTTCAAGATTTGAGTTTTCGATCTAGTTGTTATAGGTTCTAACTTCGTGATTATTTTATACCCGATTTTAACATGTATTTCATGATAGTTTTAGGTTACGTATTAATATGTTTTCTTATGGTTTGGGTTTCACACGGTTGCAAAGCTTAGAATCAACACAAAACACAACAAATACGGGCTGCCATACCTCAAACTCTTTAGGGTTTCACAAGTAGGATTAAACTCCAGTTCTTGAACTGAATCCGTAAGCAAAACATAATGCTTTGGGCTGTGAGTTGGTTATCGGTTGATTAGAACAACAAAGGAAGAAGGTAAATATGGATTAAGCAATATTAGAATAGGTGATTACCCGGTTTTCTTGGTGTTCTTGGGCTGCTGGTTTGATTCGTCAAGAGAGAGTAGAGAGTTTGAATGTTTACATTGAAGAATAATATTGATTAAGCGTAGATGATGAGCACGAACTCAAGCTTCTGGTTATTGGACAGTTTCCACAGGTGCTGTTGCTCCGGTTCGGAGGATAATCCGACAGCAAGAGGAGTGGAGTTCCGGGCTGGGAGTTTTTTTTATAATATAGTGGATTATGGATTGATCGATATGATAACAAGGTATGGAGCAAAATTGAAATTCCCAGGTGATTGCAAGGGATTAATAGATGAGATGAAAGATTATGTTATTGCAGCAGATTTCTTGGATGGAGTTATGCATGAACACAGATTGGGGCAGAGATGATTGATAGTTTTGATAGGGGAGCACGGATTGATATTTGATTTGAAGATCTTATAATATCTTTCATTATTTTCTTTATCATCATTTTTTTACAACATTCGAATAATAACTTTTAAATAAATAATATGGGAACCAATTTTTAAATATAGAAATTATAAATCACGGCTTCACATAATGTATATAACATGTCACGATTAGTGTTTATCGACGCTCGTTTGGTTTGGTTTGGTGACTGGATGGCGATATGATAACAAGGTATGGAGCAAAATTGAAATTCCCAGGTGATTGCAAGGGATTAACAGATGAGATGAAAGATTATGTTATTGTAGGAGATTTCTTGGATGGAGTTATGCATGAACACAGATTGGGGCAGAGATGATTGATAGTTTTGATAGGGGAGCAGGGATTGATATTTGATTTGAAGATCTTATAATATCTTTCATTATTTTCTTTATCATCATTTTTTTTACAACATTCGAATAATAACTTTTAAATAAATAATATGGGAACCAATTTTTAAATATAGAAATTATAAATCATGGCTTCACATAATGTATATAACATGTCACGATTAGTGTTTATCGATGCTCGTTTGGTTTGGTTTGGTGGCTGGATGGTGATATAAGAAGTCGTTTGATATTTGGGTTCATGTATTTTGGATGCCCAGTGAAGTGTAAATATTAATAGGATGACAATTCGTATAATTTTTTCGAGTTGTCAAGTTCGGGTTCGTTTGGGTTAAACGACTCTCGCTTTCGTTTGATCAGTTCGGGTAGGACCCGTGTTCTATATAATTATATTAGTTATTATTATATTTTTTTTTGCGGTTCGGGCCAACGTTATTAACATACAGTACACTTTGACCATTTAACCAACATTATGCTCGGTATCTAACAATAAGCCTCCCCCTTTTAAAAAAAATTAGCTCTATTTTTAGGGTTGTTACAGGTAGGGTCTGAGGAGTGTAAGATATAGACAGCCTTACCTCTAACTCTCTAGGAATAGAGATGTTGCTTCCGTTGAGACCCCCGACTCGATAGTAGTTTTATATCAAGCCTTGGACATAAGAAACATAACACTCAACCATTGGGACACCGGTTGATTGGTGCATGTACCTTTATATTTCGGCCATCAACGCCACCACATGATGCCTGATTAACCATCCGCAACTTTTAACGTTATTTTCACGAAATTAATAAAATAACGTCAAAATTAGTGCAATTTTATTTTTGCCCACTTGAGTGTTCACACATAAATACATTATATGCGCGCACGCGCACCACAACTAGGGCGTAAATATAAAGTACTTGTATTTATTTTTCTCTTGTTATACGATGATTGTTGTAGCCTCTGTCATCCTAGTCATATTATCATGCCTCTTATCACTACTATGACTAAAAATAAAACAAAATCCGCCGTGTTCCACCATAAGGCTTTCTTACAAGTTGGGTATGTTTGGCAAAGAGCTTTTAGAAGCTTTTAAGAGCTTCAAGCTACACGTTTTTAAGAAAAAACTCAAATTTATTGAAAAGTCTTGTTTGGTTAGAGTAGCATAAAGCTTTTAGGTTAGGAGAAAAAGCTTAAAGCTAAAAGCTCCAACAAGTATCGTTTACAAAATGCTACAAGCTTTTAGTATTTCAAATTTTACAATTTTGATACTTGAACTTCCATCACATTTTGTTAATTCATATAATAATTACATATTTAACCCATATTCAAAACCAACCACCCCCATGACTTTTTAAAAGACTATAACTTTTTCATACATGAATATTTATTTTTAAAAATTGCATCATAAAAACAAGCATTTTATTCTCTTTAATTTGAGTATCCATATTGTTATATATCTTTAACTTTAAAAAATTAGCATATTATGTGATTATTGGTTAGGATCGGCAACAAGTCGAGTTAGGTAAGCCCGGATCATGTGTAAAACCAAATTAGGGTCGGAACGAGTCGATGCAAAAAGGGCTAATTTAGTCCGGTTCATGTTGGTTCGGTTTTGAGTCGAAAGGGGTCAAGTCAGAATAGGTTTCCGATTAGAACGATGCACCGCGCGAACACCCAGCTAGTTTTATTAAAAGCTCCAGCCACTCTACCAAACACCTAAATATTTCTAAAAGACTACAACTAACAGCTACCAGCTACAGCTTCTAGCCACCAGCTACCAGCTAGCAGCTTCCAGCTACAACCATCAGTTAGTTTTGCCAAACATACCCATTATATTTTTTGTTTTGCTTTTTTTTCCTTAGCCTTTTCGAGATTGTATGTTTTTCTAATACGAACATATTGATTGTTATTCGGTATGCTTATTATTTAAACCCCAAGATTGTTGAGGGGGTGTTTGGAATTTCTTACTATTACACAATACGTATGGGTCAAGCTTAAGCTTGGCCCGGTCCCCAACCCCATGTTTTTCTCAGTAGCGTAGATTTATCATTTTCGTTCGAAAATTTGAGCTATGCAGCCCTAACAATATGGTATATATTTTGTAAATACAATCTTATTTTAATTTTAAAACAAGTTTCATATGGACTTGGCCGTCCTACAAATCCTATTTTAAAACTCATTTCTTGGTAAAGAATAGGATATATATACTAGTTTTCATTCCCATATTACGAAATTATTTTATATTATTTGTTTCTAATATTTATTTAAATTTTGAGGGCAATAATGGACTGGGGGACTTGTAGAGGTATGGTATCAAACCCACCTACTAGCCAACAACATGCCTCCGCCGGCTGGACAGTCAAGCGCTAGACATGTATCATGGCGCTGAATACTATATCTTCAGGTACCAAGCCTTTTTTGACACCTCGGGAATGAGAGCGCCAAAGATCTCCACAAGCATGGTACAAAAAGGATATATAATCAACGAAAAAGTCACCCAGCCAATGGGGAATTGAAAACACACAGTCAATAGTACTACATAGTATAAAACATCAACATCGTTCGGCCATGCTGCCCACCAACTCTGCTTAACGCACGTACAAGGATCCTAATTAGTGGACCGTTCGACATGGCAGGCGGCTATACATTCTCTCTCGTCCCGACCGGCTATAAATGCTGCATTACCTCCAAACTGTAAAGGGAGCCATGGACTTAGAACTCTTACATAATTATACTCTCTAGCTTCCCGCGGAGAATACAATTTACTTATATCCATATACAAATAATGATTCTCACGCCGGAGAGTGCTACGAGAAGAACCCCCCCCCCCCCATCTCCTTCTCGTAACGAGCTCACGGTGTTCTGTTTTGTAGGCGAATCTGCCTATTCACACCGGATAACACTAAACTCATCGTGGAAGATACTTAATCTTCACCCTGGACTAAATCATTAGACCAAGGGGGATTTTGTGTTTCTTCAACTTTCATCTTTAACTGGCTTCTTAGCCTCTATCACCAATTCTTGATGGTGTGAATTTTGCAATATAGCAATTTGATTCGGAACACCAAATAAGAATAATGCATACAAGCAAACAAAACAAATATAGATATTTAAATAAATAAAACTTGTTTTATAACAGTACTCACAAAATCAGATTTACAGTTAAAGAGTTTAACCAAGCTAGTTTTACAAAAACGTTCCTCTATACAGGCAGCAAGGTAAATAAGAAATTAACTTCATATCTCAATCGAGGTTAAACTTTCGCAGTATTCTTCAATATATTACAAATCACACAAGAGTTTTTAGTCGGATTTCAAGAGATGAGCAACAAAGGGTCTTGAATCTGTGTATGCTAATCAACATGCAATTTAAAACATTTAGAATTGCAAAATTAACATGTATGGCAAAATCTATAATAAATTCTTGGTGTACATGCGGCTTTGCCAATGACAAAGAAGCATCACATGACTACAATAGCCACATAGATAACAATACAACACTTCAATTTGTAACATTAACAGTTTCATATATATTTAAAAAAAATAGATTACCATATAATGGTATTAGATAATTGTAGAGAGGACGGCCAGGAGAACAAAATGCAGGCATTTGGAGATCAATTACTATTAAAAAAAGTTGAAAATAATCAAATACAAGTGAAGCAATATAATCAACACAAACAAACAGTTAAGATGATATTAAAATGCATCATAAAGATGATATTACTTGGTTACTTTTCAAGTTCTCAATTTTTCTGTTATTAGATACTTTATCATCCACATTAAACTGATAGTAGCCATAAGTAGATGCTTTATTGCCTATGTTAATGACGGAATGGTGTTTTTTTTTCAAGATAAAACTAACAGGCATATTGTCACTGTTGATAGAGGTTCAGATTCCCCATAACATGTAGCTGGACTTGTTACATATGTTTAGAATTAGTATCAATATCAATTCCATTAGGTAGTCATATATGACCAAATGGAGATAATCATTACAGACTTCACTGACGCCCAAAACGAGTAAGCGGAAAATTGAGAACATGAAAAGTAACCAAATAAGCTAAAAGCAAGCACATAACACATCAAGATCTAAGGGTTTGTTTAACTCAATCCAAGCTCCATTGATTATTAATTGAGCTATCGTTCTTAAAAGTCGATGTGATGCTCTTGGGTTTGTGATTTCTAATTTTGAACAGAGAGTTGTGCTTTCATATATAAAATACAATATGTATATCTAAGGAACAGAGAAACCCCCCTGCTTCATATCTGATTCGAATCATGAAATAACGAATTACCTTTTGCCGTTGCCGAAACACCATGACTCCCCTAAAATCGAACGTATGGCTCCGATAGCGGGCAGTCTTCATCGTAGTGACTGAACGTATGCTAGGCGCATGTTAGCATTTTATCACTTAAATGGAACTGTGGCGTCAAACTTCTATTTTATACTATAGTTAAAATAATAACCGTATAATTAAATAGGGTTATTAGGTTTATGGTTTAAGTAGTTTTTGATTAAGTTTATTGATAAAGAACTTTGTCTTAGAACCTTTCATTTGGTTTCATGGTCTTTGTTAATCATGAGTTTCTTCAGCCATTGATCGCTTCCGAAATTGCACCAATAAACATGTTGGCTTGTCAATGTGTTAAAAGGTTGAATGTGGTTGTGGTGGACCCCAGGCTATGGAAGGCTATTGGTTATGTACAGGGTGAGTTTACGGTCAAGAGCCTAAGGGGGCGTTGGATAATGGTGTCGTTCTGGAATCAGACTCGTTCTTTCTCCGGAATCAAACTCGTTCTTTTGGTTGAAAGATTCCAATAAAAGTAAATTGTTTTATTTGAATAACCTTTTTTGAATCGGATCCCCACCAAATCAGCCTTGGTGACATGGGGTATCCAACTTGAAAATGATCCATGTCATGTGTGGTGTGTGCTCAGAAACATACCATTGCTTATGTCTTGCGCTTCAGCCATTAGAGCTTGGTCAATATCTTAGCGTGGGTTCAGATCTCGTTAATTCGCCATTCAAAAATATAAACATATAATTGTAATATGAATTTAAATAAGTCGGGTGTGGAGTGCATACTTATTTGATCTTATTATAATTGGAACTTAGGGGTGAAGCCCCTAAGTCGTCGGGGTTCTAGGGGGGGCACCGCCCCTGGTAGCAGGGTTCAAGGGGCGGCAGCCCTAGGCAGGGTCCAAAAGGCAACGCCCCTGGCTGGGGTCGAGCTGCCAGGTCAGCTTGGAAATTTTTTATTTTGACATATGTTGTAATATTAGAAATGTATTAGATATTTAACTCTCTCAAATCCATACTTGATTCTTGCTCTCAAATTTGAGTTTTATCCGGTCAAAATATTTGGGAACCACAAATAATTTTGATCTGAATGTGTTTCACGACTCTCAGATTTTCCGAATCACCCTACGATAGACAACCATTACAAACGATGGTAAGTTTTTAAAAGAAAGTTATTCATTTTGTTTTACCGAAACTAGAAAACCGAACTGAATTCGAATTTGGTTTTAGTTTCGTCTTCGAACTTGATTTTAGTTTTTAGCTCCGAACTACTATAATTAGTGCTTCACTCCTTCAAATATGAAACTTTTGAAACTGAATTTGAAATTTAGAATTGGAAAACTGATTCAAATTATATTGATTTTAATAACCCGAATTATGAAATGCTTGGAAAGTGAGATTAAGCCTGTAGTTTTTACACCAAAATATTTACTCTTCTTACGACTATGTAGTTTTAATATATGTCCCATCTTTAGTTAAGTTTTCTTGTTCCATGTATACATCAACATTTGTTATTGTAAATTAAAACATCACAACCTTTCCATGAAATGTCCATTTGGAAAGTTGCTCTTCTGTTGCAAGCGTTAAGTCTTACAACAACAATAATATCTTTTTAAAATATATTACAAAATCAAATGCATAGAGCACTCAGACATCATACGAACAAAATGGGAAAATGTTTTCCTTGTGTAACCTTGTCATCATCAACACTTGTTGAGAACTCCACCAAAGTTGGATTTTAATTTTCTTTATCACACCACAACATACAAGTTCATAAAAGCCGAGCACTACATGACATTGCGTGTTGAATCCTTATAAGGTTTCATTTCTAAACCCCGATCATAATTAACATTATGTCAAGCGAAGGCATCATCGGTATCTACATTGCGGGTATCTTTGTTGGTAAGCTCTTCCATGCTCTTTATGTGAGGATTTTTTTTGTTGATGTTCATAGTTTCAGTTTTGCAGTTGTTGTGGTACAGATAGCCATCTTATTATATGTATGCGATAAAAGATCAAACATAAAGACGGGCACATTATTAAAGGATTCCCGTTTTATTCCCCTAACGATGGCCAAATTCCTAGACGACATGGAAAGAGAAAAACCCATTCAGTTCACTTCTCAACAGCTAAGAATAGCCACAGAAAACTTCAGCAACATATTGGGTTCAGGCGGGTTTGGGACAGTTTACAAGGGGATATTTGGCAACGGAACGATGGTAGCTGTGAAAGTACTAAATGGGACATCAGACGAGAGAATTGAGGAACAGTTCATGGCGGAAGTGAGCACTATGGGAAGAACTCATCACTTCAATCTTGTAAGGCTTTATGGGTTTTGCTTTGAACCAAGTTTAAGAGCTCTTGTATACGAGTTTATGGTTAATGGTTCATTGGATAACCACTTGTTCAAAGCGAAAAAAGTTACTATGATAACGTTTGACAAGCTTCACGAGATTGCATTGGGAACCGCAAGAGGCATTGCATACTTGCATGAAGAATGCCCTCAAAGAATAGTTCACTATGATATAAAACCAGGAAATATATTGTTGGATTCAAATTTTTGTGCAAAAGTAGCAGATTTTGGCTTAGCCAAACTTTGTAACAGGGATAGCACTCATATAACCATGACAGGTGGAGGACGGGGTACCCCTGGCTATATTGCTCCTGAGGTTTGGATGCGTCTCCAGGTTACACACAAATGTGATGTTTTTAGTTTCGGGATGCTACTTTTTGAGATCATTGGAAGAAGAAGGAACACGGACGAGACTCTTGGTGATATTCAACTGTGGTTCCCAATATGGGCGTGGGACAAGTATGAAAATAACAAATTGGACAATTTGATGACAGTTTGTGTGCTTGAAGAAAAAGATCAAGAAGTCGTGGAGAGGATGCTAAAGGTGGCTCTTTGTTGTGTTCAGTATAGACCGGAGACTAGGCCGGTGATGAGCATTGTTGTGAAAATGTTGGAAGGTGAGTTAGAGGTGCCTCAGCCTTTAAATCCTTTTTTATATTTGTTATCAGGGATTGAACACGATGAGTCTTTGGCTCGAATGGCATGGAATGTTGGCGTCTCTAATAGATCATCATCTGTAATGGTCACCAAATTGAATGTGGTCACGGGGACGCCCCTCATGAGGAGATATGATATCACAATTGCCTCGGGTTAATCATATATGTTGTTGGCACATTTTATGGAAGTACATATGCGCTTCTCATGTCTAAGTTAGTTGTACACACGCCTCTAAATAGCGTATAAACTTTCTAAACTTAAACTATTTGCTAGTTTGAAAATAAATGTAACTAGTAAAATGACCCGCGCGTTGCGGCGAACTCTGGTAATATGTAATGGAGCGCTTGTTTCTTGTCATCAACAGTTCAAAGGGTAGTATTTGAAGTCGACGCATCATTTCAACGTTTACAAATTGATTCATTAACCAATACCAGCTATTGCTTTCTTTCTTGATTTAACTTTGCGAACCAATCTGCTAAACTGTAAAAGAAAACAATTTTGTTTTATCATTTAGTTAAACACGTACATAATCCTTGTAACTTAAGTAACAAAATCTTGTGATTATAAAAACCATAACATACTAAAAGTTACTTAACTAACCTTTAACAGATCATCTGAATCGGTTGAAGAACCTACACCTGGTTCTCGTGGAGAAAAGACATTAAATCATCATTGAAAATGATGAACCAAGTTGCTTCATTACCTTGAATAAATATGCTTTGAATTGGTTATGGTTTGAACAGAACCGGTTTATGATTCATTACCGTTACTTGTTGCATTGCCATAAAGCCGCTCAATTTACGTGCTTAAATTTATCCGCGGAAGTTATAGACTTCAATTGCTGCAGTAATAGGTTAGGTAAAATTAGCAAAGAATTTGGCATTTAGTTAACTTCACAAATACAGTGGCAACGAAAAGAAAGCTTAGAACTTTGAATTTTGTAAACTTGACAAATACACTGAAATCGAATTTAAGCAAAGAAGTTCATTTAAGTAACTTTACAAATACAATAAAAAGAAAAAAAAAAAATACACCCTTGCTTACCACCTACCCGAAGAAAAATAATAAACGTACCACGTAATAAGTTCCTGACTACCATTTTAGAGCATTCCCATTCTAACCATCAAAACACTTCCTATCTTCATAATTTAAAAAAAATCTATCAATTATTCACTCCATCCTATCCCTTATTCATATTCTTTATCTCTAAATAATGAAAACAAGCTATAGTAACTTTTCATATATGAAAATAGGGGCGTAGCCAGCCTTAGGGGAATGGGTTCGGTCGAACCCGTACAAAATTTTGTTTTAATGTTATATATTAGTGTATTTTGACATCGAACCCGCATAAATTTCAACATCGAACCCGTAAAAAACCCAAATATAAGTGGTAAACAGTCGGTCTTTTGTCTCTAAAAAATTTTTAAACCCGTGGAAAAAAATTTCTGGCTACACGACTGGAATGAAAAGCTACTGTTTCACTCCCCATCTCAACAACGCCCGCTCATTTCATCTTCTCTCGCCCATCTTCTTTTCCCTTTTATGCTTTCTGATGTCCCTCTGAAACAAATCGGAGGCATAACCTAAATCAAAGAAAACTTGTTCATCGACAAAAGCTGCAACAGGTACGCTCTCTATCTCTCAGTTTCAATATGTTTATTGTAGATTTCTTACAAATATGCCGGCAAGATAAAGAGAAGTTAATTAGGGTTTGAAGATGTTCTACTGCCATGTTTTTGGACCGTAATTTGGGGCTTAAGGTTTAGTAGTTTTACAAATTATAGTGCAGAATTAAGATAAAGGGAGATGTAAAACCTTTAACTGAGATACTTAAAACACTCTAATCATATTGGTTAACTAAACATGAAAAATTGATACATTTTTAACTTCACTAGTGTGTTGGAGTTATGTCATGTTCAACACTTTACATGGCGTTAAGGGGTTTACGGTCTGGTTTTGACGGTTTTTCTGTCAAACCGTAAGCCGGATCGTTAGTAACGGTTTTTATTATTGAAAACCTAAACCAAACCATTGACATTTAAAACCGAACCAAACAGAACCATTACTAATTATTTGAAAGGCTTTGCTACCATACAGCCGGTATCTATCTTTAAATTTTGATTGGTCGGTTTCACTAATTTCAAACCGTAGTGAACGGTTTGGGTTACAGTTTATACCGAAAACCGGTCGTCTGAAACTAGACTGGACTATGAGATTTTACAATATATATTTTAGTTTCTTTATACATTTTTATATTATAATATGTAACTGTATGTATCATATTAGATTTACCAAAACAAATCTATGATATATAAGTGCATATTATATTTACTAAAACACATCTAAGCAAGTCTTGTTTTTTTACCAATGCAGTGGTCACACGAATAAATCTAAAAAGGGTATTTTTTTTTTCATAAATCATTACAGTATGTTGTAGTTATGGCATCAAGACTAACATCATATATGCAACTGGCTGAATAGGATTGGTTTTTCCATAACGTGGAGATCGAACTTCTTTATAAATTTAGACTACTTTTTATGTTATGATTTAACAGAACACATGCATTTATAGTTTTATGTACTGTTTGTGGATTTATAGGGGAGTAAAAAGAGGATTAATAGGGAGTAAAAGAACAAGGTTATATTTGCATGCATACATATGATCAATAAAATGCCATACTTCTTTATTGATCCTAATATAATGATCTTTCTATCCTATTGTAGCTTTGAGTATGAATCCACAAGATCAAGGTATGTCCTTCACCAACCTTCTTTGTGGAAATTCTAGTGTGAGCGTCGACGACTCTCCACCATTACCCCTGACCCAAACAGTGTTAGGAAATCAAAAAGGGGTGTGAACTTCACCGTTAGAGAATACGAGTTAATCGTTGCGGCATGGCTTAACCATAGCCTTGATTCCATTCAAGGAACGGATCAGAAATACTCTCAATTGTGGGAAAATATATATTTGTACTTCGAGAAACATAAAGAAACCACAACCGAAAGGTCGATCAAGTCTTTATCAAATCGATGGTCTTGCATTCAAAAGGCCACAAATACCTTTTGTTTGTGCCTAGCTCAAGTTGAACGAGTATATCAAAGTGGTTTGACCAACCATGATAAGGTAGAAATTATACACTCTTAACTTGTTTTGAGAGTATTTTATAATGTTGAGTTAATCTTGACGGGCCGGGTCAAAGTTGGGTCATGAATTTAAATTAAGTTTGCCTTTAATGGGTAAGTACTCAATAAAGCAAAGAGAGTCTGAACCAACATAAATTTTGTTTTTCTAACATGTATTTTATTTGTTTAAATGCAAGTTTGATAAGGCGAAGTTTATGTTCCATAAACAAGAACAATGCAACTTCCCATTCGAGCATTGTTGGAATTTATTAAAGGACCAGCCTAAGTGGATTTTACGAGACGCAACGGATGACTCAAAACAAAAGAGGAAGATGGGCTCATCCCCAATCCCAACCACAACCCCATTCGAGGATGGTAATGCAATTGAAAATGAAGTTATTGAATTGGATCGGCCACCGGGTAGGAAAGCTGCAAAACGATCACGAAAAGCTGAAGGTGAAAAAACCGATGAAATCAAACAACTCATAAAGATGAAGTATACACTTTTAGAGGAGTCACGGGCTCAAGAGAAAGAGTTTTATCGCCTTAAAGCTGAGAAGATGGAGTATGACAAACTAGTCGAAGAGAAAAGGATGAGGTTGAAGGCAGAAAAGTTGAGAATTGAAGCTGAGAAATCCGATCAACGGATTATGATGATGGATAGCGTTATGACAGAACTCCAACGACTATATTTTGAGGATCTTCAAAGGGAAATCATAGCGAGATGCAGTCATGCTTGAGATAATCAACTTTGAAAGCCGAACACTAGTGCATATATTTTGGTGCTAAATGGAAATCAAGTCCCTTTTTTTGGTGTTACCATGGAATATTACTGCAGATATTTTGTAACTTTGTCTAACATCATGGCTCATACTTATGTATTTTTTGGTTCCATGGAATTAGTTTGTAGCCTTCTCTAGCCTTGTGGATGTTGGTCTTGTTTTGGTTTTAATTAAATGTTGCTTTGTATGAAATTAATGTGCTTTAAGCTGTATTTTAATGTGCTTTGTTCCTGTGATTTTTTTGTGTGAACTGCAGAGTTGCAAAGCCTTTGAAAGTGATTCCAGAACCTGGTGTGCTGTCTGGATATGTTCATTCTCAATACAAGGTTTATTCTTATTATTAGCAAGCTTCTTACATGAAGATATATATATATATATATTTGTGTATTTTTTTTTATTTTAATTTGCTTTTAATCTTCACACATAATTTATATTGATATTGGTTTAATTTCTAAGAATTGCATTCTTGAATGTTGCTTTCATAAGTTATGAGGAGTTTGATATAATAAAAATTACTACAACTCTAGGTAAAATTTTTTTACTGTGAGAAATCAATTTTGGATAGATTATGGAATGTGTAGTGGCTGCTTTAAGAAATGATTTCAATTCGAGTATTATAGTTTCATGAATATTATTTGGTAAACAAATCAATTTTTAGGGTCATATGCAGATTCGTTTTTGATCGAGGGGTATATTGGGAATAGTAGAAAACCATAAATGGTGGCTAACTGTCATGGCTGTTAAATAGTAGTGTAGCTTTCTTTACTTTTAATTGGTATGCATATGTGTTGTTTACTTTGAAATGGGGTAGGAAGAAACACTAGATGACCCAGGCAGATTAAGGATAATCTGGGGTAGACGTGCACAAAAAAACCGGTTCCGGAACCTAACTGGTGGAACCGAACCGGAACCGGTTCCAGTTCCAACCCGGTTGGTACAATACCCGGTTTGGGTATTTTTGTACCCGAAAATCGTACCCGGTTCTCATATTTGTATGTTAGTATCAGTTCCAACCCGGTTCCTACCCGGTTCTTAATTGTAACCGGTTCGGTTCGTACCCGGAAAAACCGGTTCCGGCGGGTTTTTTTTGAAGAGTCAAACAAAAGTCAAAGTAGCCGTTGGAACCGGTTCCAACGGTAATATAGCCGTTGGAACCGGTTTTTTAGCCACCAATTAGCCGTTGGAACCGGTTCCAACGGTAATATAGCCGTTGGAACCGGTTTTCGAGAGACAATAGATCCGTTGGAACCGGTTCCAACGGTAATATAGCCGTTGGAACCGGTTTTTGATGCCCAAACCTATATATAACTTGTTTTCCACCACTAATTTCACCACCAAACTCAAAAACAAACTAAAATACTACTCCTTTAGCAAACTCGTTCCGTTACCCGACCATCCAACTAAATATTATTATGGCACCCATCAAAAAAACTAACAAGAAGGCTAAGAAGAGTGTTTTTGTTGCCCCTGTTCCTGTTACGGAGGACCCAAGGGTTGTTACGGTAGTCAACCATAACCGCAACCAAGACATATGGAAGAATTGGGATTTGATTGTGGATGACGAAGGTTATCAAAAGGCTCGTTGCAAACTATGTGGTTCAATATTAAAGCACGATTCCAACTCTACTTTGAGAAAGCACATCGAGAAGCCATATTGCAAGGCGTTGAAAGGGATTGGCGCGACCGATCAAATTGACTTGGGTAAAGATGGTACACTATTTCGTTACAACACGACTCAAGTTCAAGATAGAATAGCAAAGTTCGTTATTCAACGAGGTTTGCCGTTTAACCACTTTGATGATTCGCGAAACTCTACAACCGAGATACACACATGTAAGTCGTACTACCTTAAGACGTCATTGTATCAGGTTGTGGGAGTGTGCTAAAAAAGAGTTAATCGAGTCTTTTCATTCTTTAGAAGCCATGGTTAGTTTAACTACCGATGTTTGGTCGGCACCACACGGGTTGCCCGAATCATACATATGTGTCACCGCTCATTGGGTTGATCCGGTGACATGGCAATTGATGAAACGTACCATCGCTTTTGAAAACTTCCCGTTCCCACATACCGCCGAAAAATTGTTTGAATTACTTGATGAAGTTATAACGACTTACAACTTGAGAAATAAAATATTTTTGATTTCGTTTGACAACGCTTCAAACAATACTAAGGCGGCTGAAGAATTTATCATTAAATATTCACCACCTTGTTTCGGGGATTTTTTTCATGTTCGATGTGTTGCACATATCATCAACTTGGTTGTTCAAATAGGTCTTGACAATGAAAACATTTGTGATGATTTAAAATACTTTAGACTTATGTTACAAGATGTCTTCAAAAGTTGTAAAAGAAGACATTTTGAATATAAGAATTATTGCAAGTCGGTTGAAAGAAAGTATTTGGGGCCGAATTGGGACGTTCCAACCCGTTGGAACTCAACTTGTCATATGTTAAAGTGTGCTTTTGCCCAACGCCAAACTTTACAAGCTTTTCATAACAATCTTGTTGAAGAACGCGAGGCCGATATGTTTCCGGAAAGTGTTTGGGTCCAAGTCGGTTATTTGTTGGAGTATCTTGACGTGTTCAAAAAGTCAACAACAAAATTATCGGGAGTCTATTACTCTACTAGTTGTTGGGTTTTGCAAGAATTGTACTATATGTCTTGTGTTTTTAAAAGCTTTGCGGAGAAGAACAAACTCTTCGAAAATATTGTTGCGGTGATGAAAGAAAAGTTCATAAAATATTTTGAAAACATACCGCCGGTCTTTACTTGTGCCGCCGCATTAAACCCCTATTGGAATGTTAATGGGGTTGAAACAACGATTGAGGAAATATTCGACAACTTAGGTATGCACGAGATTGACCCGAAGTTGTCGACGGAAGCGAAGGACAAGTTCAACAAAAACCTTCAAGACCTTTATGACCATTATTTTCAAATGTATGGTCCAAGCACGAGATCGTCTTTTGTGAAAAAAACAACAACTAGTAGGCCGTGCAATGACCCACTTATAAACCGTAAGGCCCCGAACCCGGTAGCCTTACTTTAGCGTCGGATTTACTCATAAACACAGTTCTTACAAATCAGAGTTCATTAAAACTTTCGCGGAATATAAAAACTTTCATGAAACGTTACAACAATCCAAAACTTGCCTTAATTAAACATTCTTGTCTTTCAAAATAAACGTCAATTACATTAAAACATCTTGAGTCTTCAAATGCCAGTATCCTATTCGCTCACCATGTGCCCGCTCAAGCTAGTTGTCTCATTCTACTCACCTGCGTGCATACTAAAAGTCAGCTACGCTGAGTGAGTTCTAGTTAATCGGACGCCATACAATACATACACATACATACATATCCGAAGATACATATCCATACCTAACTAGTTACCCTTCTATTCTACATACATACTTACTACCATACATACATACATATCTACAATCACTAACCTCAGTCTACCGAGAGTACGTTCATAGTCCGCCGTCTATACCTGTACTCAAGGTCGTGAACACATAAAAGGTCCCCAGTCCTTACCTATGTTCACCATTTATGGTACGTGCAAGGTCCGCAGTCCTTCCCTATACCATCGTACATCCACAACACGTACAAGGTCCACAGTCCTTCCCTATGTTGCAACCTAAACCATAGCACGTACGAGGTCCGCAGTCCTCCCCTATGCTACCACAATACAAATACAGCACGTATAAGGTCCACAGTCCTTTCCTATGCTGATGCCTATCTATAATACGTATAAGGTCCGCAATCCTTAACTACGTTGTCGTCTATTATCTGTAACACGTATAAGGCCCACCGTCCCTATCTACGTTTACATCTATCATCTACTTTACGTATAAGGCCCGCAGTCCTTAACTACGTTGTCGTCTATTATCTGTAACACGTATAAGGCCCACCGTCCCTATCTACGTTTACATCTATCATCTACATTACGTATAAGGCCCGCAGTCCTTAACTACGCCATCACCAGCCGAGTCTATGTCCGACAAAAGCTAGAGGGATTTGCCATCCTAACTTACTATGTCGAACGTAGAACTCACATACCATTCGTGTACCTGTATACACATACTTCACATATACAATAATTACATTATAGCATAAGAACACTCTAGGCGTTCTTTACATCATTCATTTAACACCCATACCTCTTGTCGATACGTGCAATATCCGAAGATCGTTCACGTCCCGACAAGTATTCATTTGTAATGTTCATACATCTTCGATATATAATATTCGTACCTTTATTTTTGACCTGACAGTACGCGCAATATCCGAAGATCGTTCGCGTACCGACAAGCAATCATTCATATCCATCACATATATCACATATGGCATACACTTATCACTTAGGATAAATGTATTAACAACACATCGAGTATGCACACAGCCCCGAAAACATAACACATAAATGGGGCTAGAAACTCACCTGAATCCTGTTACGCTCTCCGTTAATCGTTATTCCCTTCTTGAGCTGTGCACGGCTAACTGTATAATATTTACATGTATCAATTAACTACTACTACTCATGTTGTATTTCTATCTTTATACAACCCACAACGAACGGGGGTCCGGGGGCAGCGCCCCTGGCAGCGGGGTCTAGGGGCGGCAGCCCCTAGCAGGGTCCAAGGGGCAGAGCCCCTGGCTGGGGTCGAGCTGCCAGGTCATCTTGGAAAAATTTTATTTACATTAACTGTCTTAACACATTTTCCATTAGATTTTTAATTTATTTTCTAATCGAACTTGACTTTAGGCGAAGTTAAACCTTAGGCGAACTTAGCTTTAGGCGAAGTTAAACCTTAGGCGAACTTAGCTTTAGGCGAAGTTAAACCTTAGGCGAACTTAGCTTTAGGCGAAGTTACCAGCTAGGCGAACTTGGCCGTAGGCGAAGTTAAGCTTTGAAGGCGAAGTTAAGCTTTGAAGGCGAAGTTACCAGTTTGCAGGCGAAGTTATCAGTTTGCAGGCGAAGTTGCCCAGTTCGCAGGCGAAGTTGCCCAGTTCAGCTACGGGTTTGGTTTTTATCAAGCATTTTGGCGATTTTAATACCCTTGTTATGGTTCGACATCACCCACTAACGTTCCCTAACCATTTCGTTCGTATATATATCTCGTATATACTATAAAGCTTGGATCTTTAAGCTTAAGGACATTCAATAAAACATAAACTTTAAAGGTCAAGAACATACCTTTTGTGCTCGTTTGGATCTCGTTTAACTTGTTTAATCACAACTAATCGTTTACTCTCTCTCGGATCTTGCTCGTTTCTCTCCCTCGGCCGCCGGCCGTATATGGCGGTGTGTGGTGTGTGTGTGTTTTGGAGTGTGTAGAGATTATGATGGAAATGAAATGAGGGTTTAGGGTTTTAGGTTGGTTTAGCGGATATTTATATCCCTTAAAGCCCATGGACCTAAAGCCCATTCTCATTTAACCCATCTCAATTAATCTAAATCCATGATCCGTTCTTTACTCGATATTAATTAATTAATAACGCGGAAATCACTAAACGTAACTTTCTTTATTCAACATTATAAATTTTAGGATGTTACATAAACTTGATGAATGGGATTCGTGAATCGGCATCTAAGAGGCAAAGAGGAAACACACCAAGTAGCGAACTTGGTCGATATAGTGGAGCAAACTATGTTGAGGGCGCAACGGTCGACGAAATTCGCAATATTGATTTGTTGGCTTGGTGGAAAGGTAAACAAAACGAATTTCCCATTCTATCCGCCATGGCTCGTGATTTGCTTGCCGTACAAGCCTCAACGGTTGCTTCCGAATCGGTTTTTTCTCTTAGTGGGAGGGTGTTATCTATGCGAAGAACAAAACTAACTCCCGAGTCTCTAGAGGTTTGCATTTGCCTAAAGGACCATTTGGATGCAGTGGATCGTGTACAACACAAGGCGAACTTTGAAGACGAAATACCAATAGAGCGTCATATTCATGATGAGGAGGCGGAGGACGGGGTTTCTTCCGATAACGAAGACAAGGGTGAAGACGAGAATGAAGACGAAGAAGAGTTGTAATTATTTGTTTTGGTAAAATTATTTGTAACTTGTTCAACTAATATTTAGTTTTGATTTGTTTTATTATAATTACTTTTGTTACTCATGATTAACTTTTGTTACTTTTTTAATAACGACGAACATTTTATTTATTTAAAAAATAACTATTACAAACATTATTAAAACATAAACGATACTAAACATAACAACTAAAACATAAAAAACAAAGTCCGTCGTTTTAATCCGGGAATACTTATTTTTGGGTTGTAGAGCCAGACGACTCTCCCACTTCCGTTTTTTTAGCTTCCAAACTTCTTTTCTCTCGACAATACTTATTCGTATGTTTTCGTAATGTCGAGTTGGACCCTGCTTTAAGAAACTTTGAGCAATATTTGCAACGTGCCAACTCATGTGAGTCGGTCATGAGACACAAATCATAATGAACCCAAACATCGGGGCATCTTGTTGTTTCGATCACTATAACAACGTCATCATTAGTTGCCATTTGTTGTCGGTTTAAGGTTAATTGTGGTTTGGAGTGTGTTTTATAGTTTTGGAAGTGGTTTAACAAGTACACAAACAAACCTTGCTATTTAGAGTAAAAAAATAACCTATTTATAGTTAAAAAACCGGTTCCAACGGTCAAAAACGGCTATATAGCCGTTGGAACCGGTTCCTAACGGCTATGATATTTAAATTTCAAAAAAAACCGGTGGAACCGGTTTTTACGTAAAAACCGGTTCCGGTTCATACCCTACCCGGTTCTTAAAAGTTAGCATATCTGGGCATCGGTTCAGGTCGGGAACCGAACCGGTTCTTGATTGGAACCGGTGCCATTTTACAACCCGGTGTGAAAAAACCGGTTTCGAACCGGTTCGGGTTTTCCAGTTGAACCCGATTTGTGCACCTCTAATCTGGGGGTTAAGTAGATGTTTCCCACGAGGGTTGGGTCCAGCAAAGATGGTTATTCTTCTCGACTTGCAAAACAGACACCGTGAGCTCGTCACTGAGAAGGGGGGCGTTCCTCCTTGTGACCACCCTCCGGCGTGAGAATTAGACTAGATTGCTCTGAATATAAGTGTATATCGAGAGAAATAGCTAGAGAGAAGATAAGATGATGATACCGTTCCAAGGTGTTGGAGTATTTATAGCCGAAGGTAGGTTTCCAAGCAGGTACGGCCAGCTGTATAATATTCCTTTTCCACTAACTACGGGCTATGTTCGTGCCACGATGGGAGTTGGTGGGTAGGCAGCGGCTGATAGTGACATTTTGTACTGGAGCGTGCTGCTCCTCGTACTATTGTCGGTGAGCTGTCACCCTGTGATTGGTTCATGTGTTGCTTTTGCCAGATCTTGTCTATTTGTCCATACCTTGGTAGGTATAGTACAAAAGTCCTTCTAGAAGCGTACGGACTGGCTCTTTTGGGCGGGAATATTCCCGCCCTGCTCATTCCTTCTTCAGGTGACATTACTGAAGTATAAGAGTTAGTGCCTTGTGCGTGTAGCCTTACTGTTAGTGCGGGTAGCCCTCCTTCTTGGCTTGTATCTGCAGCTGCGGGAACAGGCAGGTTACTTTACCAATGGAGGTTTTCCTGCGGGAACAGCTGGCTTACTGCGTGTAAGGTCTTCATCTCTCTGAGCATGGTGGGTCCTGCGGATCCAGTTGGTCTTTGCGCAGACGTCCCTCTTCAAGTTGAGTCTTGCGGGTCCAACATGGCTTTGCTGGGACCTACCTCTTCAAGTCCCCCCAGTCCATTATTCTTCTCATGAATTGTTAATGAGGGGAACTTTTGGACTTTAAGCAAGGGGTTTTGAAAAGGGTTTTTCGTTTTTTAAGGTTTTCCGTGGGGATTCTTCCCGCAGTTTTCCTAATGTCACTTGCAGAAATTCCCGACTTTTCTGCCTGATCTTTGGGTATGATGCGGGTAGGTGTGTAACCTCCTCGCAAGTCGGGAGCGTTGAGTTTCACTTGTGTAGATTCTCCACGAGGTTTTGGTAGTTTGACATAGTGATCAGTTATGTTAAACAACCAATTCCACCTTGAAGCTTTAAACAATCTAGTTCTCAACGTTCTTGCCATGCGGGGGTGCTATTTCTCTTTCCGCAAGCATGGTCCATAAGATCCTTCTTGGTTTCAATTCCCTGCAGGTGCTAAGTATGTGAAGGGTTTCGCCTTGACACTGTACCCGCACTTGTCTTACGGTTTCTTGTTTTCCAAGGTAAGGGGGGTATATTCCCTCTTATTTTTGAATCTTTTTGAATCTTTTTGGAATTCGGAGAGTTGGTGAAAAGATAAGGACAGTCCAAACGGTTGAAGGGACGTTGGCGTCTTCTGACGGTTTCAGGACGTGCAGGAAGTTATGACGACGTGACAGCATGTGGTCAATTAGGATGCTTTTTCAGGCGCGTGGGCGCGAGTTTCATGTCACGCGCCATTCCGACACCTGTTGCCAGCTTGCTTTATCCACACGTGTCGCCGTTTCATTGCACCTGCGCTCTCTCTCTCTCCTCCGCATTAAATTCATCGCATTCATTGCGATGATTATATAAGGGGGGAGAGGGTGTATCTCATCCCATACCTTCACTTCACTCTTCTTTTCCTTTTGAGCGATTTCCGGCGAATACTCATCTTTTCCGGCATGCATTCTCCTGAAACCGCTTTCTTTAACATTTAAAAAATGTCTTCTTCTACTCATGATCCTGAGGTTAACGTCGAAGAGTCTGACGTTTACCTCGAGAACCCGACGTCTACGTCCGATAAGGACGATAAAAGTACTGCTGGCGAGTGCCAGTGTACTCTTTCTGTCGATGTATACAATTACATCGTCAAGAAGTTCATGCTGGAGCCGTATGAGCCAGAGTTTCCGGAGCCCAACCAGACGGTGTACGATGCCCCTAAGGGCAAGATAGGGGTTTACGCTTCGTTCTTCCTATATGGGAATCTAAGATTCCCATTAACAAAGTTCGTGTACCGTATTCTGGAGAAACACAGTGTTCATTTGACGGAGGTGCACCCAATGGCGATTGCTAAAGTTCGCCATTTCGAATGGGTGTGCCGTATTTTGGACATCGAGCCCCGCGTCGACCGTCTGATGACCTTCTACACCTGGAGGTGCATCCAGGGCTGGTATACCCTTGTTACTCGGATTAAGGGGTTGAAGATCTGCGCTACTGAGCGTAGTCTTCGTTCTTGGAAGCGGGAGTTTTTCTACCTCTCCGCTCGTGTCTTCCCTATCGCGATGACATTCAAGAATGGGAGGGCACTCCCTAACCTTCACGCCTCCAATTACCAGGAGACGGAATGGTTCGCCAAGATCTCCCAGATCCAGACTCCGATTTATCACTTCGCGGAGTCTGGGATGGTGATGCTTGGGATGAGCCGCGTGTGGAAGGATGCCGGGTCTGGGACGCCGCAAATACCCATCGTCCTTGAATACGGTTTGAACTATATTCCTTACGGTATGCTCCGTCTTTTGTGTTGGTTTAGGATTTTCTTCTAACATTATCTTTTTTATTTCAGAGGGGAACGACATACAGTCGCTCTTGCATCCGCGGAAGACTGGTGGTCCCGCACGGTTGGGTACTCGTGATCTTGATGAGAACGAGTTGCCCATTTTGGAGCAGACGGCGGATAGATTCGTAGAGGTCTACCAGCCGGGGCACGAAATTTTAAGCGCCACTCGGCCAGGTAAGGAGTTCTTTAATCCTCGTCCTCTCCATGCTCAAACTTCTGCTGGAATTCCTCTGATTTTGTCATCTTCTGATGAGGGATCCGCAGATGGGCCTTTCTTTGTGAGGAAGAAGAAGGCTGCTGGCGTGAAGGACAAGGCGAAGGTTGCTTTCGTCGTCGACTTGGGGAATCAGTCTGATTCCGAGACTGAAAGTGAGGAGGCGGCGGGGAACCTTGGTGGTGGTGACGAGACCATTGTCTCAGAGGTTGAGACAACGGTTGTCACTTCCGAGCCACAAAGCGCTGCGAAGGTGACTGGCGCGAAGAGGCCAGTTTCATCGGGTCTATCTCCGCCTGTCAGGTCTTTCAGGATCAAGAAAGCCAGTAAGTATATTTTTTGTGTACCTTTTCCGCATTTCCTTCGGCCTTTGTTTTTAATATCTTTTGTTTTTTTTCATGCAGGAGTGGACTTATCCGCTTCGAGAGCGGTGCGGGAGGAAGTGATTCAGGACCCACGACGATAGGTTTGGTCAACCTATCCGAGGCGATGACCCAGGTGGCTGCGCCTGTTTCTGGTGCTGGTTCAGTTGCTCATACTGTTGAAGCAACTGTTCCAGTTATGAAGTCATCTCCGCTGGCCGTCAGTGCCATCTTTACTACATCCTTCACCGGACCGGCGGTGACTTTTTCCGCGAGCTCATCTGCGGCGGCTACCACGGTTATGAGTTCATCTCAAATGAGTTTATCTCCGATGGTCTCTACCTCAATGGCTTCTGCATTGTCACATTCGGCGTCAGCGACTACCTCTGTTGGGGCCAGTTCTTCAGGTATGTTTAGAGTTGGGACCTCTAGACTTACCTCTGTTGATGAGGGAGTCCAACCTTTGCCTCCTTCCCACCTCCTTGACCTCTTGGATGGATATCCTTTAGGTTCAGGTGATGGGTTTAGCGGCTATCGGCCTGTTATCGACCCTACAGGTGCGTGGGGATACTTTGGCCTGTTATTCCTCCTGATTCATTTTTTCTTAACTGTTTTTTGTTGCAGTTTCAGATTCCAATGAGGTCTATGCGCCAAGGTGGAATATCCGCCGAGGCACGACTCTCAGGACGGCTGCAGACTGCGTCGACTGGGCGCGCCATGCCGCTCCAAGCGGTGCACTGGGGGAGGCTATGGCTAGCTACCAGGAGGGCAAGTTGTCCAACGAGCTTCGAATTCTTCTCGCCCGGATGCAGCCGCGTGTCGAGTTACTTTGTCGTGAAAAAGACAAGTTAAAGACTGCGCGTAGCCTAGAGGTGGCTCAGGTGCGATCGCTGCGGGAGGAGAACAAGAAGCTTGCCGCCACCGCTACTGAAAAAGAAAAGGCCTTCAAGGACCTTGAGGCCGAGATCCAAGCCAGGCATGAGGCCCGTTCCAAGGCTACTCAAGCTGTTAACGAACAGCTTAGGTTAGCCAAGGAAACTGCGCGTAATGCGACCGAAAGGGCCACCAAAGCTGAAGCCGTTGCTAAGCCTCTGCGCGCTGAGAATGAAGAGCTTAAAGCCAAACTGGAGAAGCTTCAGCAGGCTCATGAGGTTTTGGCTTTAGAGGATGCCAAGAAGCTACAGGAGCTCTTGGATCAGAGGGCTGTGCTTGATCGCACTGAGCGCAAGCTTAAAGGCGTTGAAGAGGTTGCTGCCAAGGACGTGTTGCTTGCCAACCTCAACAAGAATGAAGCCGAACGCGCCCGCGATCAAGCTCAAGCTACCCTTCAAGAAGCTCTATCCAATAAGGATTGGCTTCTACGAGAAGCGTTGCCGCAGGTACGCATAGCTCCATAATTTCTTTGCTTTGCGCTTTTCTTTATACTTAGAAAAGTTTTTTATATATATTTTTTATTGTAGATTGTGCATCGGATATTCGCGAACACATCCTATGATGATGCCATGAGCGCAGCCCTCAACGCTTCTCATGTGACACCCGGTAATTTCCCAATCCCATAAACCAAGTAACCAACCTAATTATTAGGAGATTGTGAATGTTATGCGCGCCATTATCAGCGCGGGCATATGTTATATTCGCCATGCGCGGATGCGATGCGCGCCATGTTAGGATCAGCGCGGGCATATGTTATATGCGCCATGCGCGGACGTGATGCGTGCCATGTATGGATCCGCGCGGGCATATGTTATGTGCGCCACGCGCACAGGTTTTGTGTTTTCATAACTTAATTTCATGTCGTTTGTCTAATGGGTTAGCCGCCCCGCTTGATGCTAAGGCGGGTGCATACCTCTTCAATAATCAAATCATTTATGCGCGCGCGGAAAAAGGGAACTAACCTCCCCGCATGGCGGGAAAATTGAGAGCTAGTTTGTTTGAAGCTCCAAGATGGAATTGACTTCAACATAACTGATCACTATGTTGAAATACCAAGACCTCATGGAGAATCTACAAATGAAACTCAACGTCCCTGACTACGAGAAGGTTACGCACCTACCCGCATCAAATAAAAAGGAGTTATGTGCGACACCTGCGGGAAGAATCCCAGCGGGACACCTTAAAACTAAACCCTTTACGCATGAACGTCTGCACAGAAACCAACCACCTTTTCGCTTAAATCCAAAAGTTCACCCTGTTAATAAACTCTGAGAACGCTGGTTCCAGCAGAGCCAGATGGACCCGCAGGATTCCTTATAAGGACGCCTGCGCAGTGATACGCGCAGGATTCGTTACAAGGACGCTTGCGCGAAGACCAACTGGAGCCGCCGGACCCACAACGTTCAAAGAAATGGCCTACACGCAGAAGGCTATACGCGCAAGGTTACGCGCACAAAACACTTAGTCTATTCTTCAGATGAAAGGGGATTACCCCCGCCCAGAAAGAACCAGTTGCGTGTTTCAGAGATTTTTACCTTTTGACAGCACACTGACAACAGTACCAGGAACAGTACTGTAACACGAAATGTCAGCTGTCAGCCGCACCTACTCTCATCAACCACAGTCCTGCATGTACTGTCAAATCCATCAGAATCTTTATAACCACTCCCTAGGACCATCACCCCCATCCCTAAAATAAATAATAATAAACCCCAATACCTTGTCATCATTACACCCAATATGATAAGATTTCAATCCCCTAAATCAAGGGATTGTGTTCCCTTGAATTTGCCTATAAATAAGTATCAATTCTTGAATAAAAATATCACACAAACACACTCTTAAACCTGTAATTCTGCACTAACCATCTCCCGAGCATCCGTTTCCAGTTCCGTTTCCATCACTAGGTAAGCCGAAACTTTAGTCTTAAGATTTACTTTCCTGACCAACCCTTATATTCTTCGATTTCTTGATCTTAATATACATATTTCTTGTTATTTAAACATATTTTAGACTTCCAATTTCGAGGCTAACATCAGGAAACCCGAATCTCGTTTAATCTCTCTCTAAACCATCACTTAACAAGAATCACAGGTGAGTCTCACAGCCCCTATTTTCACTGTTTTTAAACTGTTTTCGGGGCGAGGGACACGTGTTTAAATTATGTTTTATCATGGTATATTTACAAGCAATGCAAACGATTATCTGTTCATGATGTTTATCTTGGTTTTCAATGTGAGTGCGCAAGAACAAGAAAGTGATCACTTCGTCAATGGAACTCTAAGGGTAGGGACTACTGTGTTTGATCAACCCGCTCGTAGGGGTCGCACCTCTTTGCATAGACGAGCGCCTAGTTTTCCGAGCACAACGTCCGCGCGTAACCCGCGGGACGGTATTATTTTCGCTCGTAGTGGCAGCGCCACTTTGCATGGACGAGCACGGTTTTCAGAAATGTCCGCGCGTAACCCGCGGGACGGCTTTATCAAGCATATGTTTTAATGGTGTTATCAGAAATATGTTTCAATATGGTTTTATCAAGGATATGATGCAATACGATTTATCAAGTCACCAAAACTTGTGAACTCACTCAGTTTATACTGATTCAAATGTTTTTACGTGTCTTTCAGGTGATAATTAGTAGCGCAAGGAGTCACACATAGAGCACTTCACGCAGAACATCTATAAAAATGGTTTTTGGAAGATTTTAGTTCTATCCCTTCCACACGCGTGGTTGTTCCCGCCGTGTAAGGGGATATTGCGCGGAAATCTTCAACGTTTTTCATATGTGGATGTTTTTATATGTAATTCTAAACAATGTAATGTATTTTGTACTAGACATTTCATGCGCAATGGAAAATTTATTTGAATGTTTGCAATGACCCGTGCTTGATTATCAATTCCCACTCGCGCGCACCCGGCTGTTTCCGCCGTTTAGGGCCGGGTGTGACATCTCATGAGGATGGGGAAAAGGCTGGTTTCTTGCTTGGTCTAGGATTTGCAGAGAAAGGCATCCCGCCTTCCAATTTTCCTTTACACGATGTTGATACTGAAGCTACCTATGACCAAGCTGTGAACCCGTATGCTGCCTTCCCGCATCCGGTTGTGGAGAAGGTGAATGAAGTTGCTGCTGCTGATGACGGGCTAGCTATTCTCAAAGCTTTCCTCGAACCGCCGCAGCCGACTGATGGTGCGGGTTCAAGTGGGTTTGGAGGAAGTCGTCCCGAAGCTTGAATCTTGAGATTCCTTCCAACCGTTAGGATAGATTTGTATTTTTTGTAGGCGGGTAGATACCTAGCCATTTTGTAATGTTTGAACAACTTTTATTGTGAATATAAATGTTTTGTTAACGCCTTGCCTTGTAAACATTATATGATTTGCTCATGCATATTTTAGTTTAACTTAGCAATTTTCTAAGTGTTTTGAATAAGTTAACCTTTCGACGCGTGTTAGATAATAGGTTAATGTTCTGTTTCCTCTATCATGATTGTGCGGGTAGGACCGTCACTTTCACTTAGTAGGATGACCAAACTTTATCTATATCTGACCTGCGTGAAGGTTTTCCTCATCTTCCCCTTAGAAATATTTACTGTTTTTGTGTTTATGCGGGTTGTGCCGCTTTCCACACGCAACGACTTACTTCCTCCCTCATTTATGCGGTGAATACTGGCATATCAGTGTGGTCAGTTCATAAGTATAAAGGTAAGGCTATCAACACAATGTGATAAGGAGAATCATTTCCATTAGAAGTTCCTCTAGGCCTTTTCTTTACAAGTTTGGAATTGATCTACATGTAACATCTGCGTAATTGAGCTCCATTCCATGTTCTTGGGATGGGGGTGCCATCGAGCCTTTCGAGCCGGTATGCGCCCTTTCCCAAAACTTTTTTAATAATGTATGGCCCTTCCCAGACCGGGGCCAGCTTTCCTGGGCGCTCTTGGTTCGAAGCCTCGTTGTTACGCAGTATGTAGTCTCCGACATTGAAGTTGCAGAGTTTCACCAGCGTGTTGTAGTACTTTTGCATTTGTCGCTTGTAGTTCTCTTCACGCGCTGCGGCTAGGTCTCTGCGCTCTTCGGTTAGCATAAGGTCTAACCGTCTTTCCGCATCATTGTCTTCTGGTTGAGTTATGACTCTTGGTGAGGGTAGACCAATCTCGACTGGAACCATGGCTTCAGTGCCATAGGTGAGGCTGAACGGAGTCTCGCCCGTGCTTGCTTTTTTCAGCGTTCTGTTTGCCCAAAGGACATGTGAAACTTCGTCCACCCAGCCGGATCTATGCTCCAAGAGTCTTTTCTTTATGCCGTCGACGATGCTCTTGTTTGCTCTTTCCACCTCACCATTACCCTGCGGGTGTGCCACTGAGGTAAAGGTGTGGGTGATTTGAAGCTCTTTCAGCCACTTTTGTAGCTTCTGATCAGCAAAGTTGGTGCCATTATCGCTCACCAAATTCTGTGGAAGTCCAAAACGACAAATAATAAATTCCCAAATAAATTTTTTGATATGTTTTGCGGTTGTTTGGGCTAAGGGTTTTGCTTCTATCCACTTGGTGAAGTAGTCGATGGCTACCACTAGGAACTGAACGTTCCCTTCTGCTGTGGGAAATGGGCCTGTTACATCGATGGCCCACTTCTTGAATGGCCATGAAGAAGTGACTGGAACAAGTTCGTTCTTCGGGCGATGCGTGTTGGGTGCGTAAAGCTGGCAGGACCTACATTTTCTGATGTAGTCCAGCGCATTCGTGTGCATCCCCGGCCAAAAGTATCCCGCGTTGTTTAGCTTAGCTACAACTGCGCGTGGACCTGCGTGTACTCCACAGATGCCTTCGTGTACTTTCCTTAGGAGGTAGTCGGCATCTTGGTCGTCAACGCATCTGAGGAGTGGGCCAAGAAAGTTACGCCTGTAAAGTATGTCATCAACAAGTTGATAGTTCAGTGATTTACAGCGTATCTTTCTTGCCTGTGTCTTCGACTCTGGTAGTATACCCGCTACAAGGTAACTTATGATTGGTGTCATCCATATTTCCGTGCCGGTTTGGATGACACAAATTTCCTTGTGCGGGACTGATGGTGCTCCAAGAAGTTCAACGCGGATGTCCTTTCCCAAGTGGGTGAAGGCTAACGATGCAAGCTTGCTTAACGCATCCGCAGATTTGTTTTCGCTTCGCTTGATGTGCACAACTTTGCAATCGTTAAAATCGCGCATAAGGGTTTTGGCTTGCGCAAGGTACAGGGCCATTATGTCATTCACGGCCGTGTACGTCCCGTTTATCTGATTGGCTACTAGCATGGAGTCCACGTGGGCTTCCAAGTTTTTCACTCCCATCTTACGCGCAATTCTTAATCCGGCCAAGAATGCTTCGTACTCTGCTTCATTGTTCGTACTTGGCAAATCAAGCCGAATAGCATAAGTGTATTCTTGGCCTGCCGGGTTAATTAGTTTCAACCCTGCGCCTGAACCTTCGTTGTTGGCTGCTCCATCAGTATAGAGTCGCCAGACATCATTAATGTCTTGTGCTGGAGAGGGTTGAGCCTCTTCCTGGCACTCTTTTTACCTCGATGCGGGGACTTCCGCAATAAAGTCAGCCAAGACCTGGCCTTTTATGGCTGATCTTGGCTTGTACTTTATCGCGTATTCCCCCAACTCAATTGCCCATTTAGCTAGGCGTCCCGACAACTCGGGTTTGCCTAGAACGTTTGCAAGTTTGAAGTTGGTGAGGATGGTGATTGGGTGACCTTGGAAATATCGTCTTAGCCTGCGTGAAGCCTGTACAAGTGCTAAGACTAATTTTTCCAGGGTAGAGTACCGGGTTTCCACGTCCGTTAAGACGCGGCTTACATAGTAGATGGGTATCTGGATGCGTTTTCGTTCTACTAGTAAGACTGTCCCGGTTGCTCTGTCTGTGGCGGAGAGATAGAGAATTAATTCCTCACCCACTTCTGGTGCTGTGAGCGTTGGGAGTTCGATCAAGCGTGACCGAATCTCTTGAAAAGCTGCTTCCGCTTCTGGTGTCCAGCGGAAGTGCGTTTTCTTCAAGCAATTTCTCAATGTTGACACGAATGGGAACGACCTATCCGCATGGTTTGCCAAAAAGCGGTTAAGTGCGACTAGTCGTCCATTCAGTGTCTGAGCCTGTTTGATGGTAGTAGGTGATTCCATTTTCATAATGGCTTCGACCTTTTCAGGGTTCGCTCTGAAGCCATCTTTGGTAACGATGACTCCTAAGAACTTCCCTTCTTCCATCCCAAAGGAAGACTTGCTCGGGTTGAGCGTCATGTTTATTTTTCTGAGTGTGTTGAAAGTTTCTTCGATGTCTGTCAACATCGCCTCTGGCTCAAGGCTTTTGATGACCAAGTCATCCATGTAAACTTCTAAGTTCCTCCCGATTTGGGCATGGAACTCTTTGTCCATCAGGCGTTGGTACGTGGACCCAGCATTCTTAAGTCCGAATGGCATCATTTGGTAACAAAATGTGCCATCGGGCGTCCGAAATGCGGTTTTGTCCTGATCGTCAACGGCCATGTGGATTTGATGGTATCCCTTATACGCATCAAGGAAGCATTTAAGGCGAAACGGTGCTAACGAATCTACCTTAAGGTCAATTTCGGGTAACGGGTAACAATCCTTGGGGCATGCTTTGTTTAGGTCTTTAAAATCTATGCACATGCGCCATTGTTTGTTGGATTTCGGTACCATGACGGGATTTGCAACCCATGTTTGATTTTTACTAACGCGTATGATGCCTGCGTCAAGGAGTTCCTTGACTTGGGTTCTACACGCGTTAGCCTGTTCCGCACCTATTACGCGACGCTATTGTTTGACCGGCGTAAAAGCCGGGTCACACTTGAGCTTATGCTCCGCCTTACTTTGGGGTACACCAGTCATGTCAGCTGGTGTCCACGCGAAGATGTCAGCATTTTTTTGCAATAAGCGTTTGAGTAAGGTGCGCGTGGGATTAGTGATCGTTGGGCCAATGGTAACGGCCTGGTTAGGGTACTTGCCATTGAAGGCCCATTCTTCCGGCTCGGTAATGGTTGGTTTAGCCATCTTTGGTTTGGGTTTAGATGAGACAGATGCGATGCATACCTGGGGAATACCCGTGATCATCGCGACACCCTCAGCTGTTGGCCATCCCATCATCCCATGGACCGAAGATACCACGTCATTAAATCTTGCCATCCCATCTCTCCCGAAGAGAATGTCGTATGTGTGGTGTGGCTTCCTCATTACAATGAAGTCCACGTCTTCTGTGCGGGAGTACTTCCCGTCCGTGAGAGTGACGGGGAAGGATAGAATACCCAAGGGGGTGTTTGTGCTGCCATCGAACCCTTCCATCGAGGCGTAAACTGTTTCTAGGCGTTCTTTGTCTTCGTCGTCTAGCTTGTCGAAGAACTGCCTGTACATGACCGTTGACGAAGCACCGTTATCAGCAAGAGTGCGGGAGGTGATGTAGTGCCCCAGCTGGCTTTTGATGACTATGGGGCCTTCTTTGTTGGGCCCTCCTGGCACACGCGGGAAGCGCACTTCAGCTTCCTTCCACGCACTTGGCTCTGTTGTTCGTCGTTTTCTTCCTCTGACGTTGCCATGAACCATGTGAATGCTGATGTCGACGGGCTTTCGTCCATTGCCTTTGCACCGATTGTCATTCCTCCCTCCGTTCTTGATTGACGCCGCGAGGTGTGTGAGTTTCCCATCTTTGACGAATGTTTCGACGATATCCTTCAAAGATGTGCATTCCTCCGTGGTGTGGCCTTTGGTCCCGTGGAAGTCACAGGATTTGCTCTGATCAGCGTTATGACGCTGTCGGATTATTGGAGCCTTTGGCCATGGGAGTTTCTCGGTGGCAAATATCTCAGTGACGCTTTTGGTGAGTGGCGTCCATCTGGGATTCCGGTTTGACGAGTGTGTGTTGTCCCTTCCGCCCAATAGAGGGCGAGAGCTGGATGAGGTGTCAAAGTTTATCCTTGACTGCCAAATACCAAGCTTCCTCTTTTTATTTTGTCGGGCGGTATGGACGTTATTTTCTCTTGTCCTCTGCGTGTAGAGGTTTGTGCTCTGGGGAAGATTTCTACCCAGTTGCTTCTCCGTCTCGGCGAAGCGTTTAGCTGCCGTCATGATGGCATCCCACGTGGATGGCATGCCATCTTTACCCGTCAACGTGCGGATGAGCTCTGGGTACTCAGCGCCCTGGATGAAAGCGGCGCGAACAAGATCTTCGCTAATGGTGCCCAGACTTAGCTTCTTTGAGTTGAAGCGAGTGATGAAGTCTAGCAAAGACTCGTCTTCCTCTCGGACGCAGTTGAGGATCGTCCACTGCTCTTCAGTATATTTTCTTTGTTGACTGAAGTGCTGGCTGAACTTGTGCTGGAAGTCTGCCCAATCATAGATGTGGTAGACCGGTAGATGATCAAACCACGCTCTGGCTGCCCCGACGAGCGTCATTTGGAACATGTAACACCACGTGGGTTCCATCCAATTACTGACGGTTGCCCCCGCTATAAATCTATTCAGATGATCGTCCGGGTCAGATATGCCATCGTAAGTGCCTATGTTGGACATCTGTTTGGCACTCTTTGGAGCGATTGCTTACGCAATGTCCCTTGCGAATTTGGACGTTCCCGCATTCGCAACAGTTGGTCTGAAAGTTTTGGAGAAGTCACGTGGGTTTCCCCCCGTGTTCTTTGATTTGAAGGTTTCCTCGAAATTTCTCTTCGAGTGGAAGTCTTCTTTACGCTTCCCTTTCGCCTTATGACGAGGGTTTGCGTCACTGTCAGATTCTTCCCAATCTTCATCATCCACATACTCGCAATCATTGCTCATGTTGAGCTGTTGTCGAATGCTTCTGAATTCGTCATTGGCCTGTTGGAGTGAACGTAAACGTTCATCCCACTCGGCTTGGAATTCTTTCTGACGTGCTTCCGCCCAAACTTTAACTTGTTCTAGTGTTTGGCGGGGAAGCCTCGTCTGTTGTTTCTCCAACTGGGTATCAATGAATCCCAGGGGAGGATTGTTTACTGCACTTGCCCCAGCTTGGGTAACCAGGGTAGTGTTCGTAAAAATCATGTATTCACCGGTGTTTCCCCCAGTAGCTGGGGTTGTGGTTACCGGAGTTTCTTGGTCACTCGGTGGCTTTGGCATCGGAGTAACCCTAACCATCTTTCCAGAAGTTTGAAAAAACTGAGAAAAAAGATGAATAAGTTCTAGCTTGTCCCACGGATGGCGCCAATGAAGAAACACTAGATGACCCCGGCAGATTAAGGATAATCTGGGGGTTAAGTAGATGTTTCCCATGAGGGTTGGGTCCAGCAAAGATGGTTATTCTTCTCGACCTGCAAAACAGACACCGTGAGCTCGTCACTGAGAAGGGGGGGTTCCTCCCTGTGACCACCCTCCGGCGTGAGAATCAGACTAGATTGCTCTGAATGTAAGTGTATATCGAGAGAAATAGCTAGAGAGAAGATAAGATGATGATACCGTTCCAAGGTGTTGGAGTATTTATTGCCGAAGGTAGGTTTCCAAGCAGGTACGGCTAGCTGTATAATATTCCTTTTCCACCAACTACGGGCTATGTTCGTGCCACGATGGGAGTTGGTGGGTAGGCAGCGGCTGATAGTGACATTTTGTACTGGAGCGTGCTGCTCCTTGTACTATTGTCGGTGAGCTGTCACCCTGTGATTGGTTCTTGGGTTGCTTTTGCCAGATCTTGTCTATTTGTCCATACCTTGGTAGGTATAGTACAAAAGATCTTCTAGAAGCGTACGGACTGGCTCTTTTTCCCGCCCTGCTCATTCCTTCTTCAGGTGACATTACTGAAGTATAAGAGTTAGTGCCTTGTGCGTGTAGCCTTACTGTTAGTGCGGGTAGCCCTCCTTCTTGGCTTGTATCTGCAGCTGCGGGAACAGGCAGTGTACTTTACCAAGGGAGGTTTTCCTGCGGGAACAACTGGCTTACTACGTGTAAGGTCTTCATCTCTCTGAGCATGGTGGGTCCTGCGGATCCAGTTGGTCTTTGCGCAGACGTCCCTCTTCAAGGTGAGTCTTGCGGGTCCAACATGGCTTTGCTGGAACCTACCTCTTCAGGGTAGTTGACTTTTAAAAGTCAAATGATCCAAATGGTGCAGTTTACTTCTTGAAATAGTTTTAATTTTAAGTCAAATGATTCAAATAGTTATGCAATAGAGCTTTTTGATAACAAACCACTTAAAAATCAAATGATCAATAATTTGCACATATTTGTTAGTATTTGGATGGGTCAAGTAGCGAGTCAAAACATAATTTGTTTGAAGCAAGTTACTTTTAGTAAAAAACACTATTAACACAGTAAACCTTCAAGAATGCAGTTTGACTTTTCAGAAGTCAACTGTGAAAAAAAAGGTAAATGTTCATATGTGCAAACTACTTTGTTAATAAATAACAATAATAAGAATATTAATACTAAGATTTCTTACTATTTTTTAAAGGCTATCAAGTAGACGTATAGCTATGTTATGAGTCCACTGAAGAATACCTAAGAAACGTAACGTGTCATAGTTTAATACATGTGGGACATATAGCATTAACAAAAGGATTTCATGTATGGTAAGAGTTGATATCGGTTGTGGTAAGAGTTGATATTGGGTATGCTAGCTTTTATTGATTATTAACCGGACTTGACTTGTGTACCTTGCGCAATTTCCAATTTTTTTGGATTGAATCGCGGTTAAAAAAACCCCAAAAATTCCACGCCCAAGCCGCGAAGCGCGGGTACACCAACTAGTTATATTTATTTGCCATCAATTATATTCTTAATCAAATCATTTATAAGTGAACCCAAATCATCCCACCACTAAAAAATGTCATACAGAAAGATGGAGTGTGTGGTATTGCATTACAATCCACCAAATTGTTCAATGAAGTACTTTTTTGGATGAAGCTATAAATCTATAATTAGAACCTAAACAAAAATTAAACTCATATAATTGGTTATAACTTTTGATTTAAATTATTGTACGAGTTCAAGCCGAACGTAGGCTCGTTTAAAGTTTAATGCGATTAGTATAACATTTTTAAAAGAAAACTATAATAAGACAAAATAGTAAGTAGTTAAAGTTGTAAATGAATAGAAAGAAAAAAAATAATAATAAAAGAATATAGAGATAGATATAGAAGATAGGATGTGGGATGTTCTTTAAAATTATAGGCAAATTTAAAAAGGTAGTGGAATTTTGTTAAATTATAGGGTTAAAGATGGTGGAAGGGACGAGAATGCTCTTAGAACCAAAAAAAATAAAAAATAAAAAATAAAAAATATTACTGTTTTTAAATCAAACTCAAACCTAAATTAACTTGACAAGTACAGTTCATTTATAAAAAGAAAGGTAAAGAAAAGAAAGTTCTCTTTTCTTTTGACATCTCTTCTTTCTCTTCAATTTTCTTTCCTTCCAAATCTTTTCAATTTCGAAATATACAAATTCTCTTATTTTACTCCAAATTTTCTTTCATCTCCTTTCCTTTTCTTTCCTTTAATGAAACTCAGGAACACCCCTTTTATGTTTTCATTCATTTTCCTTCCTTAAATAAAACTCGTGAACACAACAATTTTTTTACATCCCCCATTTTCTTTCCCCTTCCTCCTTTAAATGAATCTCGAGAACACAGCGTAAAATCAAATGTCCAATTCATGCAACTGCAAACCACTTTAAAACATAAAAATGAAAACTAAAAACACAAACTTTAAACATGACATCTGTTAACCTAAACCCAAAGTATATATTTCTAAAATACATTAGCAAAAAAACACAATTTGGAACGAATGAAATATCACATTCCCAGACCCAGCATTATAAATGCGTTAATTATAATGTGCTCTGTAGGGGTTGATGTCTCTTAACAAATTGAAGTTTTCTAATGGAAAGGCAATTGATGAAACAACACATGAGATAAGGTCACAAAACCCAATCTGTATCAGGTCATGCAGAAGCGATACTCCGTAATTAGGTCATAAACAACATACAAATGTCATAACTAACAGCACACAAAACTCAATTAAGAATGATGAGTGCATATGAATTTGCCTAAGGGCTATCGACATGAATACATTATCTGGGAAGTTCGCAGTAGATATGGCGAATATTGAAATAGATTCATTCAAACGAATTAGTAGCAAAAATATCAATCATAGGTTTTCTTCTAATCACTTACTACCAAGCCCTAATTTCACATTATCATATAGTCTAAATTTTGAAATTAGAGCAATCAAAGAGCAGTTGGCCATCTTTCCGAGTAAGAGTCGAGAAATCCGAGCTTCCTTGGATTAATCTGTCTTCTGCATTTCATGTACCCTACCCGTTAGGCCGTACCTCACCAAAACGGCAAAACCACTCGTTTACAAAATGGTCTCTTGATGGCTAATCGTGAAGCTTCAATTTCGGATCATCATCCATCGTCGGTGAAGATACTGGAAGTGTCGACTTCTCTAAGGCTTGAAAACAACAATCAAATGTGTTGTGTAGGTATCTGTTGTGAATGGTTATTTCACAACTCACAAGTAATACAAATACGTACTAAATCAGTAAATCTGATAAGTTTTTATAATTGAGAACCGAATGTAATACAAGATAACCGATACAGAAAGGAGATGAGAAGCTTAGAGTTTACAGAGTAGGAGATGGGAAGAAGAAGACAACCATATTCTAAACAATATTCATTCATACCGTATTCCATACTCTCGTAGTGCTTATAACCTTTGTTGGTCATTCCCAAACCCGTGGGCCTTTCACCAACACTGAACCGGGCTGCAAGGTTGGGTCCACTTGGATTGGGCCAATAGTGTTCATAACATTAGTCCCTCCTTTCAAATACACTTTGTCCTCAAGGTGTAACACATTAAAGAATTGTTGTGATCCTCCATTATAGTACCCATTTGTTGCATCAGTTGCCAAGTCAGGTGGTTGATGTCCACAAAGGGGACTGAATGGCGCGAAAACGAAAACCATGTGTACACTTATTTGGTTTGAAAAGTGTGGAAAATGAAGAGAATGAACCGAAGCTAGAGGTGGATTTTGTATAAAAGCAATACTAGGGCCATGATCAATTTCATTAGGTACTCCGGTGGACAGCACACTATCACGTGCATCCAATAAAATCGTTGCAGTTTGTCGGAAAAGAACAAGTGCACAAAGGTTTGGAACAAAAGTTGCACCTGGTGCCACCCTTTTTAATGCCAAAGCGAAAACCAAGATGCTAAAAAATGGTGCCTGGGAAGATGTAGTTGGTCTATGAGGGCCAGTAATTAGAGTGAGTCTTATAGTTGATAGGATAACCAATTCTGGCAAATCCGGTTTAGCTTTGTCAAGGCCAGTAATAACTTCCCACGTAACAGATGGACTATTTTCAAAAGTAAGAGATGTTACCGAGTCCATGAATGTTGGAGAAAGACCATTAATTGATTCTTGAACATGCGTTGAGTACAAATAGGTGCCTGAAGGCATGTGTGACAGCACTTGTGGATTATAAAATTGTGATGAAGCGACCAGAATTAGTTGCAACTGAGATGGTGGTTTTGTGTTTACTGAGGAGCCACCAAACGTCATATGAGTAAGTGTTGTTCCCCCCTTCCAACGAAGGCGTTTATCTCTGACTTGAAAAAGCATAACCCAATAAACAACTCTAGCCTTAACAACGCCCTTAGCAATCCGTACAAATGTGTGCGGCTTATGACATATATAAACTGCTTCAAGGTGTGTAGCCAACAACAGGCCCAAAGATTGGTTAAAATGGTGCACAATCTGAGTAATAACAAGTGTGTCAACATATGAAAAATCATGAAGTAGCTCCTGGCATATAATATTTAGAAAAGGAAGATTGGATCCCAAAACATCAATAATTGAACTTGCATAACTCAACCAATTGCACAAGAGAGAAATGAACCTTTTAATATCAATCCAATCACTAGTAGCCTTATTACCAAATACCAATGTGTGCAAGGCAAAAGGTGAAAATATGGACTGTGGAGCATTTCCTCTGTTGAAATATAAAACATCTTCAACACTCGAACATGAAGAACTTGTTGACACATCAATTATCTTCACAACAAAAATCAAGAAATCTGAATTATTGGAAGGACCAAGCTGAATAGAGACAGAAAGAGGAGTTGTAACAAGCTGATTCTGCATGTGAAGAGCAGTCCATAGCTTCATAGTGTGCCATTCAAACACCCACATTTCAGATCTAATTCCAAAGGTGCAATCTAACATGCCTTATATATTCCAATTCCCGTTTGACTTTCACATTTCCCGTCATTGGAGAATATACTTCCATACATGGGCCACAGGAGAGCCATCTGCCCTGGTTGTATCCAAAGATTAATAGATGGGTAGTGAAGGATTGATCTCATCATGTGATGAGGTGGATAATGTGCATGTAACAATGATGATGATGACATCATGACCTGATTCATTGCTTCATGAAGATAATAAAGGTAAAAAGAATGTGGATTAAAGCAGTTACTGCTAGGAAAGTCGTCTATCTTGGATTTACTGCCACATGCTCGAATTTTTTCTGGGACTTTGTGACCGAAAATGTTAATAGGTGGGCTGTCCACGTCAGCATGCAAGCAAGATTCATTATGAATCCTTGATAGCTCAACACTTTCATTAACATATACTAAAACGTCTAAAACATTTCTTGTGGGCTTGCTCGAATTTTTAGCATCATACTCGTTAAAATCATGTTGAGCTTTCATCAATCGTCCACCCGAATAACAATGCCAACCAGGTTTCCATCCAAAATATGTATTAACTCTTGAATCCATATCTAATAACCAAGTTTTCTCACCATGTCCTGAATCGAGGGGTGTAGGAAAGGGTAAAGATAGGGAGCGTATATTGCGTTTGGCTTCTTGGAATGTAGGAACATTAAATGGTAAGTTGCTAGAATTGGTAGATGTGCTTAAAAGACGTAGGGTTCAGATAGCATGCCTCCAGGAGACTAAGTGGAAAGGACATAGAGGGGCTGAGTGTAATGGGTATAAGTTGTGGTACTCGGGGTCTGATGGAGCTAGGAATGGAGTGGGGCTTCTAGTGGCTAAGGAACTACACACTAGTGTGGTGGAGGTGATAAGACATAATGACAGGATTATGGTGTTGAAATTAGTACTAGGAGAGGAAGTAGTGGCAGTAGTCTGTGCCTACGCGCCTCATGTAGGCCTAGGGGATCAGGAAAAGAGAGAATTTTGGGATTGCCTAGACGCAGTGGTAGGGGGCATACCTAGGGGGAGAGGATTTTCATAGGAGGTGATTTTAATGGACACATTGGTAAGGCTAACGATGGTTTTCAAGCCGTACATGGGGGTTTCGGTTTTGGTGATAGGAATGAGACCGGAACAGATCTTCTAGAGTTTGCGGTGGCACATGACCTAGGTATTATAAATTCTTATTTTAGGAAACAAGATTCTCATTTAATCACTTTTAGTAGTGGCGGACGCGACACGCAAATTGACTACCTTTTGATGAGGCAAGGAGACCGACGTTGGTGGAAGGACTGAAAAGTCATACCTGGGGAGGCAGTTGTGACTCAACATCGACTACTAGTGACAGATGTAGCCTTCAGAAATAAGCTGACTGTTCGAGAGAAGAAAGGTACACCTAGAATTCGATAGGGAAATTTGAAGGACGAAAATCTCCTACTGTTTAAGGATAAACTCATACTGCATACGCGGGCTCGACTAAATGGGGACTCAACTCATATATGGGAAGCTATGGAGACAAAGATCATTCAAGTAGCAAAGGAGACTCTCGGGGTCACAACAGGAAAGACAAGTGGGCATAAGGAGTCTTGGTGGTGGAATGACGCAGTGCAAGACAAGATAAGGGACAAACAAGGATGTTTTAGGGAGCTAATGAGGTGCACGAATGAGGAGGAGCGAGTGGAATTGAGGGACAACTACAAAACGGCCAAGATAGAGGCGAACAAGGCACTGGCGGAAGCAAAGAAGGCGGCTTTTAAACGGATGTATGAACGTCTAGAAACAAAAGAGGAGGAACATGCTATGTTTAAGATTGCCAAAGCCAGGGAGCGTAGAAGGCAAGATCTAGGACCTGTGAAGTTCATAAAGGATACAGATGGGCATGTACTGGTCAAGGAGCAGGACATCAAGCTAAGATGGCAAACCTACTTCCATAATCTTTTTAACAATGGGAGAGCTTACCAAGAAGAACATGAAAACACAAACTTTCAACGACAACAATCGAATAACTGCTACTGCCGACGGATCACACGAGAAGAGGTGAAGGCTGCACTTAGGAGGATGGGAAGGTCTAAGGCGGTTGGCCCAGACAACATACCCATCGAGGTGTGGAAGTGTCTGGGGGAGGAAGGAGTCATGTGGTTAACTACTCTGTTCAATAGTATTCTCAAATCAGGTAAGATGCAGACCAGTGGAGGAGCAGCGTTGTAGTCCCTATTTATAAGAACAAAGGAGACGCCCAATGTTGTGGTAACTACCGAGGAATCAAACTACTAAGTCATACTATGAAGCTATGGGAAAGAGTGATTAAGGTTAGACTTAGACGAGAAACTCAGGTTACGGTCAACCAATTTGGCTTCATGCCGGGGCGTTCCACCACAGAGGCAATACACCTTATAAGAAGATTAATGGAAAAGTATAGGGAGAAGAAGCGTGATCTACATATGGTGTTTATTGACCTAGAAAAGGCCTACGACAGTGTGCCACGACAGGTGCTCTGGGAGTGCTTGGAGGGTAGAAGAGTACCCAGGAAATACATAGAGATAATTATGGATATGTATACCAGGAGTGAAACAAGTGTCTGTGCGCCAGTGGGGGATACTGATTTCTTTCCTGCAGAGGTAGGTCTTCACCAGGGGTCAGCGTTGAGCCCGTTTCTTTTTGCAGTAGTCTTGGATGAGTTGTCAAAGTCGATTCAGGGGACTCTCCCGTGGTGCATGATGTTCGCAGACGATATTGTGTTACTTGCTGAGAAAAGACAAGATCTAAACATGAGGCTTGAGGAGTGGCGAACAAACTTAGAGACAAAAGGTTTAAAGATTAGCCGATCTAAGACGGAGTACCTCCACTGTGATTTTGGTGGGATAAACGACAATGACGACACACACATCACCATTGAAGGGCAGGTGGTCTCGCAGGTAACGAAGTTCAAGTATTTATGATCATTTGTACAGAGCGATGGGGAATTAGACAGTGATGTGACCCATCGAGTTCAGGTAGGATGGTGTAGATGGAAAGCAGCCACAGGTATATTGTGCGATAAGAGTTTCCCGACTAAACTAAAGGGAAAATTCTATAGGGTGGCAGTTAGACCTGCAATGCTATATGGAACCGATTGTTGGGCCATCAAGAAGGCACAAGTGCGGAAGATGGAGGTAGCAGAAATGAGAATGCCACGTTGGATGTGTGGGCACACAAGGCTAGACCGAATAAGAAACGCTGTGTTTCGCGAGAGATTAGGGGTGGCGAACATAGCAGACAAGATAAGAGAGTGGAGATTGAGATGGTTTGGACATGTGAAGAGAAGACAGACGACGAATCCTGTTAGATCCGTAGAAAACATTACTATAGAGGGGAGGAGGGGTAGAGGACGACCGAAATTGACTTGGGATGAGAGGATTAGGCATGATTTGATAGACCTAAACCTCTCCGAGGACATGGTTGAGGATAGGAATTCGTGGAGAAGTAGAATTAAAGTTAAGGATTTTTAGGAAGAATTGAATACCTTAGAGCTTAGACTTAACTTATTTAGGTCACATACCATAATGGTATTTCTCTTACATATATTATTATTTTTATAATTATTATTAGTTTTTATATAGCTGTTAAACTGTGATCTTATTATTAATATTATTATTATTAGTAGTAGTTTTTATATAACTGTTAAACTTTGATTTCCTTTATTTTGCTTCATACACATGTACTTAGAGCCAAAGGTCTCTCTGGAAGCCACCTCTTTATTCCTTTGGATAGAGGTACGGTGTGCCTACATCCCACCCTCCCCAGACCCTACTTATAGCTTTGCTGTCGGTGGGACTTTACTGGGTATGATTGATTGATATATATATATTAGAGAACACTCGACCACAACAATACTTCCAAGTACAATTTTATAGTCAAATATATCCATTTGAACATTCGTTACTTCGAGTGACTCGTGAACATCAATCATTGAATCAATATGGATTGGTAATACCTCATAATCAATGGGTGCAAGAACTCCCTTGGCAATATCATCGGAAACACTATAAGGCATTTCATCAAACACCTGGTGAGCATATTCACCTGGTGAGAATTTGGGCCTCCATTTGAAGAAATATTGAGTCCTGTTTAGCCAAAGTTTCTGACATCCGCTTCAGAGAGCCCTGCATTCGATTTGTATTCTCTAGCATGGCCTGGATGTTAGCGATTATATCTGGGGATTAAGGAGTTGTCTTCCATTGATAATGCAAACACAGCAATGAAAGCACCAATGTTGTGAATGGTTATTTCACAACTCACAAGTAATACAAATACGTACTAAATCAGTAAATCTGATAAGTTTTTATAATTGAGAACCGAATGTAATACAAGATAACCGATACATAAAGGAGATGAGAAGATTAGAGTTACAGAGTAGGGGATTGGAAGAAGAAGAAGACAACCATATTCTAAACAATATTCATTCATACCGTATTCCATACTCTCGTAGTGCTTATAACCTTTGTTGGTCATTCCCAAACCCGTGGGCCTTTCACCAACACTGAACCGGGCTACAAGGTTGGGTCCACTTGGATTGGGCCAATTGTGTTCATAAGAGTATCTTATGTGAGTTGTACTGTGTGCATAAAAAAGAATATGAAATTTGTAAATTAGCACCGACAATCCTATTAAATATAAATATAAATATAATATATAATTGTAACTACCAATCTTGTAAATTGTTCAACTTTGCAACGTGTGTCAAAATTATTGGCTATTTCTATGAATAGTGTTGTTTTGTGAGGTACAAGAAACTTGCAAATTATTATTTATATAATGTATTTAATTTCTATCAAGTTGTTTTGATGGCAGACTTATCTAGTTGCCGATTCGTTAGTGGGTACATTAAGATGAAATCAACAAGTTCTTAGACAAAGTAGATGTGAGTAAATATGTCAGAACGATTTTCGAAAGGTATCGTTAGGGTTCATGTGAAATCGGGTGCTGACCAAATTGGCTTAGATAGAACTGGTCACCTTAAAGAAAAGTATCCAAATGGGTTCACCACCATTCATATTTGTATTCGCAAGGTATCCGAAAATTATTATACGTAGCGTAAATTTATTAGATAATAAAATCTGATCCACCTAGATATGGTATCAACAAAAGAAGTCGTTTTCCTTCTTTTAAAACGAAGTCGTTTTCCATGACTAAGTCTAACCTTGAAACTTTCCATTTCTATCCTTGGATTTATTTTCCACATAAACATCCTTATAAACAGGTATGCCATGCTATATGTTGTATGCAAGTTGATCTCTAGATTCCTTTCGATTATAATTTAAGTAAATTTATATAGCATATATAATGCTAGGCAAAGGTGGTGCCAACATTCTTGGCGTTGTGGTTTTTGTAATAGGTAATTAAGCTATCGAATTTTGAGTTATAATATAATTCCACCAGTCTGTTGAATTTAAAGATTTCTTGTTTGCAGTTGTTGTGCTAGCGGTAGGCATCATCTGTCATTTATGGGATAACATACTTAAAAAGAAATCAACTTTTATTCCCATGAATGTGGCCAGGACCATAGAAGAGATGGAAAGAGAAAAGCCAATCCGGTTCACTACGCAACAATTGAGAAAAGCCACAGACAACTTCAGCTTCGAATTGGGTTCGGGTGGCTTTGGGAGGGTTTACAAAGGCGTCTCTACCAATGGAGTGACTATAGCCGTGAAAGTACTAAATGGGAAACCGGGCAAAACAGTAGAGGAGCAATTCATGGCGGAAGTGAGCACTATGGGAAGAACACATCATTTTAATCTCGTTAGGCTTTATGGGTTTTGCTTTGAATCAAGTTTAATAGCTTTGGTATATGAGTTTATGGTTAATGGCTCATTGGATAACCACTTGTTTAAAGCAGATATAGGTGATGTTATAGGGTATGAGATGCTTTTAGAGATTGCACTTGGGACTGCTAGAGGCATCACATACTTGCATGAAGAGTGTCCTCAGAGAATAATTCATTATGATATTAAACCGGGAAACATTTTGTTGGATTCAAACTTTTGTGCAAAAGTAGCTGATTTTGGCTTAGCCAAACTTTACAACAGGGATAAGAGTCATATAACCATGACAAGAGGACGAGGTACCCCGGGCTATGCTGCACCTGAGCTATGGATGCCTCTTCCGGTTACACCCAAATGTGACATATATAGTTTTGGGATGTTACTTTTTGAGATCATCGGGAGAAGGAGGAACATGGATGTGAGTCTCGGTGATAGTCAACAATGGTTCCCGGTTTGGGCATGGGACAAGTATGAAAAGAAACAACTGAATGATTTGATGGTTGTTTGTGGGATTAAAGAGGATGATCAAATGGTTGTAGAGAGGATGGTTAAGGTAGTTTTTTGTTGCGTTCAGTATAGGCCCGAGAGCAGGCCGGTTATGAGCATTGTTGTGAAATGTTGGAAGTTTCTTTAGAGGTTCCAGAACCTCTAAATCCTTTTGCGTATTTGCTTTCAGGGGTTGGCGAGGTAGGTGATTCTTTGGCTCGAATCGCGTGGAATATCGATGGTTCTGATTGGTCCTCATCTGAAGTGGTCACTAGATCTATAATTAGCGGAGAGATTTGAGATCACAACTACATCTGGTATTGTCCGGATTTCGATTTCTTTCCACGACGACTATAGGATGTATAAGATTAGATATATTAATAATTATGGTATGTCGTAATTACCTCTATTATAATTAGAATATATGATTTAGTTCGGTTTCATTTGTATTCATGTTCATTATATTTGTATATACAGTTTATAATAAAAATAATAATACATATTAAGTTTGACCATCTATATAATACATATTTGTATATAATACTATTAAGTTAGATATTTATCTTCAATGACTAGCGTTGGATAAGGCGAAAAGCTGGAATACAAATGCGGTGGTGGTGTTCGATGGTAGTGGTGGCATCTGGGCGGTGGCGGGAGAAGGTGGTGATGTTGGTGGTAGTGGTGGCAGCGGCCGACAGTGGTTGTGGCCGGTGGTGATGGTGAAGGAGGAAATAAAATTGGTGTGTGTGTGGATGGGGGGTGGGGGGGGGGGGGAATGAATGATTTTAGGGTAAATGAGAAATCACAGATAATTTGCTTGATTAGGACGAGAACTAAACTCCAAGAAACATAAACGGGGTCTCGGGTTTAAGCAAATGGATATGAATACGGGTTTGGTACATGGGTTGACGGGCTAGGATACTAATATAATAATAATATCGGATTTTACAAATTTGGTTGGAATGGAAACAACAATGTGTTAAAGTATAGTTTAGGGTAAAATTTGATTATAATCTAAAGTTATTTTAAACATATTAATTAAATATAATAAACTAATATTAATAAAATAGTAAACACTCGTTAGTCGTGATATTTTATCATTTGAAATTACCCGAACATAAAAGCGGGTCGGATAATATAACTTGGAAAAAAATCCAAGTTGTTACAGTCTCCCTTACTTTAAAGAATTTCGTCTCGAAATTAAATAATACTATAACAACATCATTACATTTTTGAGGAAAAGAAAATCTTAAATATAATTAAAAAAAAACTTATCATAACACAAAACTTTGGAAATTCAAAACAACGCTCCAAATGAAAATCCGATAAGCGCATTTATATATAGGATGTAACAGCGGCGTATTCATCATGTCCCTATCATCTTTACATTTATAACGTTATCCCAACTACTTTTAATTCTATATTAGTTTGTAACATTAATATTTAAATTTAAACTTGATCAGACAAATTACACATGACACAATATTAGTGGCTAGAAAAAAACATCGGCACGAAGCCAAATTTATCACCTCAATAAGATTTGGGTGGGTATTTTTGGAAAGATACCTAATATTGGCCAAAATCATATCTCTCTCTTCTAATAGTTTATTTTGAGAATTTTCCACATTTAATCTAATCTATCTAACTATTCTAATAAAGTAAAATAATTGTGACACATGTCAGTTTGTGGTTAATCCTTACAATGTTTTTCCCTCCAAAACTAATATACGTCATATATAAATAATTATTCACTTTCCTTTTACATTTCATTTATATTATATATATAACATGATTAAATTATTCATTTTACTTTAATCTCTATTTATATTATATCTATATACATTTAGAAAAAAAGATTTATATGTTATACTTCTATACATTGATAGAAATATATATCACAACATACTTGGTGAAATCCAAAAATCAACAACAAAATGTTTTTGTTAAATATTGAAAATAATATAATTTTAAATGTTATCATTAACATATTATACCATGTTTATTGATGAAGATTGTAAATAAAAAAAACAAAAAAATTCTAATACGATTTCAATTTACGAAGTAATTTTTTGATCATTAAATTATAAATATATGCTTAAAAGTTGATCCATTTTGGAAAAATAAATTCATTTATCTATTTGTTTTTTTTGTACACTGTCTTATAAATTTATAAATTATAAATATATGATTTAAATCTATCTATTTATTTTTTATAGAATTTAGTAAACTATAAATATATGTGTTAAATTGTAAAGATAGTATATCAATCACTTTCAAATCTAATAAAATATGTGTTAAATTGTAAAGATAGTATATACCAATCACTTTCAAATATAATAAAATTTATCATATTTAGTTTCTTATGTTTTTTATCAAGGATTGCTTAGGGTTTTTTGTGAAACTTAAATTTGATGTTACGGGTTAAAAGTTGGTAAATAGATCATTTGGTTCAAATTAACTACATTTGGCTCAAATTTGTTACGAGTAAAATTGGGGTAATCTGAATATTTCTAAAAATTTGAGAGTGCAAATAGATTATCGTTAAACTTGTTACAGGTTCAAAGTTTTGACTTGAAATTGTAAAACAAATTAAAGTTAGAATTTAATTGTGATTGAGTTTCGAATTTATTTTCAAGGACATTTTTTAAAATAGTCAAGATTCGGGATTTTGCACATTGAGTATTTTTCCATGACTATTAAAATTTAAGAAAAAATGATAAACACTTCCGACATGCCACCTCTAGACCTGTCAATGCCTCTAACTTTTATCAAATTAGAAACATTTGTGTCAGCATTGACTTTTCCTTTAATGGTGATCAGAATGTTGTATGTGAAATATGTCGTACAAAATTATGCTCAAGTGAAGCAAAACATTCACAAAACTGAACGGGTTAACTTGTTATTTTTTTTGTCAATTGGCAAAGTCGAGAAACCTCTCAAACTTATCAAAATCTTTTTCATAGTGTAGCTCAAAAATATTATTATATGAGAAGTATTCTCCGAAAATTTGTTCGTAACCAAATTTCTTTCAATTATACATATATGAAACTGAGAATAAATTTTCAATAGATAGAGTGTTTTTTGGTATGTTTTTGCAGGTGCAATATTTGTTTATTAAGTTTATTTTTTAGTTTTTGGAAGAAATCATTTTTTGATATAAATAAAATCAGTTTATGTATAGAATTAATACATTTTTCCAAATACATTAGTATTGTTTTATTTGTAACATAGTTATTTTGATTATCCCGTGTGCTACACGGGCTTTAAAGCTAGTAAAATAATAAGAAAATAATTTTATACCAATTTCATTGAAAAATGTTTGTTGTTTACACACCAACTAGTAATTTACCCGCGCTTTGCGTGGCTTCCGGGTGTTAAAGCGTTAACTCAACATGAATTCGGTCATTTTTGTTACATTCATTACACTACCATATCATAAACAAAAACATAAACAAAAACATTTAAAAATCAAAGAGGACTAACGGGGTGATGTCAGTCGGTAAAACCCAAGCGGTGTCGGTCTCATGCGTTGAGGCGGTAAGTCTGTGCAAATTTGATGTGTTTCCGGCATGTTCATTACGCTTTTGGTTACATTTCTTATGGTGACGGAACAAAAACAAACACAAGCAATATAAATATTAATGCGACCAATAAGATGGCGTTGGTTGGTAAAATCGAATGTTCGTAAAACCCGAGCAACGTCGGTCTCGGGCATTGATGCGGGTGAGTCTACATGAAGATTTCTTTTTCCATGATCTTCGTTACGGTACGTAACTACAACAAACAAATTTGTTCGATTACGGTACCTGAAGTAATACGTGTGTGTGTGTGTGTATATATATTGAGGTGGTCCAATGGGGGCGACGTTGGTCAAACTCAGGCGTTGAGGTGGTTAGTCTACGCAAATTTGGTCAGTTCTATCACATTCATTACGGTACCTAAACTAAAACAAAAAAGTTCGGTCGGTTAGCGTTACGTTTTGATTGGTTCCGTCACATTCATTATGTTACCGAACCTAAATAAAAGAGTCCTATCGATTAGCATTATCTTTGTTATGATACCAAAAAAAAAAAAAAAAAATGGCCGGTGTGGCGCGAACCCTCACATTTATTTCTATTAGATAGATAATGTCGTTTTAGTTTCTGTCCGAAGAAGACTCATCCTTTTGGTGGAAAGCAAAACTGTGGAGTGTGGGCCATACAAATTACAAATCAACGTGTTTTTTAATTCAAGGCCAGTTGGTATATGTGCACCTTCTTGGCAAAGACCTTTAAAGTCGCAACTTCCAAGCTACAGCCGACAATAATCATGAAATTATATACAATTGAACTGTTCTCTTGACTAGAGGTGCACAAATCGGTTTTTTAAAAAAAACCGGTCCGGTTATTAACCGAACCGGTTTTTTTGTTAATAACCGGTTTTTGTGTATGAAAACCATAACCGGTCAAACCGGTTAGGACCGGTTTAGGAACCGGTTAGAACCGGTTAATAAACCGGTTTTTTTATTAACCGGTTTTTTAATAACCGGTCTAACCGGTTAACCGGTTTTTTTTTTTTTTTAAATAACCATTATTTTTTCACAGTATAAACAAACCGGTAACTACAAGGCAAACCGGTAACTACAAGGCAAAACGGACTGACTCCATTCTTTGCTTTCGTTGTTAGGGTTCTTTGCTTGGAAGATTAAAAACACATAACTTTCATTTATAGCTTTTACATTAAAAATACAAACATTAAATCGTTATCGCATATTCGTAACTCAAAAATACAAACATTAAAGAATGCTTAGACACGATTACATTAACAACTTGCTGTTTCTTACTCATTATTTTCCTCGCTACCCGATCCCGAGCTATTCCTTAGGTAATCGTCGTACGCGGCTTCTTCATCGGTCATTGGTTGAGTGTGTCCTTGATTGACCTCGTCTTCATACAAGCCCGCCTCATAGTCCATTTCCCCCTCGAGTGAGCGTTGATGTTGTGCCCTATCTAAAGAGTCCAAGTAATCCTTGTAGCAAATAGACATCTCTACAGCTGGTGGAGTGAGTCGAGTCCTCCTAATCGATATAACCCTGCCAGAAACAGAAAAAGCAGACTCCGAAGCTACCGTGGAAGCTTGGACCGTTAGTAAATCTTTGGCCATGGCGGCGAGGATCGGAAACTCATCCTCCTTACCTCTCCACCAAGCCAGCAAATCAAGACTTCTAAATTCATCTGGAGTCATGTGTTTCACAAAGTTGGTACCACCATACCTTCCAAGTTCACTGCTTGGGGTGTTTACCTTTTGACGTTTACCGGCGTCTTCCCAAATCATGTAGTACATCCCCATTTCAAGGTCGGTTTGGGATTGGGATTGGGCAACAGCTCTTAACGAGTCATGAATTTGGGAAGACGACCCGTATTTTGTAAGGTAAACATCATACATGTTAGACAAGGTGGTGTTGAAAGCATTCTTTAAAGTTTGGTTATAATAGGGGTTTTGATCGTCGTTTAACTCTAGCTCATCACAAATTTTTTCTATTAAAGCTTCAACACCACCAACATTTATGCAAGGGTTTAACGCAGCAGCACATGTCAAAACAGCGGGTAGTTGTTGAAAATATTTTCTAAATTTTTCTTTCATTTTTACACCCATATCAAAATAAGGTGCACCCCTACAATGAAGTTCACTCAACTTTGTGCACATGACAGCAATTTTTGGTAAAGCAATGGGGCTTGTTGGATAGTAAACCCCGGATAAACTAGTTGTGCAAGATTTAAAAATTTGAAGGACCTCCGTAACGATCTCAATCAATAACCAGTTTCTAGGATCGTACGGTGCACATTTACCCCTACTTGACATTATTTGATGAAACGCAATTAGTGATTCTTTTTGTTGGATGGCTTTCTCAAACATATCACAAGTCGAGTTCCATCTTGTTGGACAATCCCAATTGGGCCCCAACCATTGACAATTAGCTTCATCACAAAATTTTTTGTATCTTGAAAATGTTTTATTGTTGCTAAAAACATCTCGTAACATTCTTTTAAAATTGTTTCTTTGCGTTTCGATCACGTTTAACCCATCTTGCACGGCCAAGTTGATAATATGTGCAATGCATCGGCTATGAAAAAACGCTCCATCACAAATAGGTTTATACTTTAATTTTAAATGGCCAACCGCGGCCGTATTGTTGGACGCGTTATAAAACGAAATTGAAAAGATTTTATGTTCAATCTTGTATTGTCGAATGACTTTATCCAAGAGTTTAAAAATATTTCTACCCGTGTGCGGGTAATCAAACAATTGAAACGCAACGGTTCGTTTCATCATTTGCCACGACTCGGGGTCAACCCAATGAGCCGTCACACAAATGTATGAGTCGGGCGAACCATTAGGTACCGACCACACATCCGTTGTTAAGTTTACACCAGTTTGTAAGTTTGAAAAGTATGAAATTAGTTCGGATTTAACGTTTTTCCAAGCTTTAAGACAATCTCTTCTAAGGGTCGAACGACTTACGTGTTGGTAGCGTGGTTGAACATACTTTTGCATCATCTCCGTGAATTGAGGGTTGTCGAAGTGGTTGAAAGGAAGTGTATTTTGAATCACAAAGTTTGAAAACTGTTGACGTACCGCTTCAAGGTCGTACGTAAACACCGTTCCTTGATTCGTCATCTCCGGCTGCGAACTACTTCCCGATTCGTCCTTCAAGGCCTTGCAAAAGGGCCTTTGTACATGCGCTTTTAAAGTGGAGTTTGCATCTTTGCCATAAAACTTCAAACAATGTTTGCATCGAGCTTTTTGGCTACCGTTAGACATTTCGCATAGGTCGAAATGTTGCCAAACATCTTGGTTTCGTTTCGTGGGGATGACCCGAACGACCGTTTCTCCCGTGTTCGAGGCACCCATGTTGACGGATGAAGCAGCACTTTGGGAGGCCATGATAATCGACTACGAAATAAGAGCGTATGGAGTGGTAATGTGGTATAATTGAGCGTGAGATAACAAAATAATCGCGTATGTAATAAACGTTTAGAGCGTTTGGAGTTGTATAATCGAGTGTGATCTAACCAATACCCAACCTAAGCTATATATAGATGTTTGTGGGGGTAAAATTGGGAAAAAAAACGGTCAAAAAATAAAAAAAACGGCTATATGGCCGTTACTCAACGGGAAAAAAACCGGTTTTTAACCGGTTAACCGGTTTTTTTATAACGGTCAAAAACCGGTTTATAAAAAAACCGGTTAACCGGTTTTTTTAATAACCGGTTATTAAAAAAACCGGTTTTTTAATAACCGGTTATTAAAAAAAAACGGTTTTTTTATAACCGGTTATAAAACCGGTTTTGGCTCCAAATTGTGTAACCGATATATAAACCGCCAGTTTGTAAACCGGTCAAACCGGTTTACAAAAAACCGGTTTTCTTAAAACCCGGTTTCCGGTTTAAACCGGCAAACCGGTTCGAGGACCGGTTTTTTTGACCACCTCTACTCTTGACCCACCATCCAAATACCATTCATTGAATCTGCTTTTTGATTGTAATTGTAGTTGTAACTTGCTAAAGTTTTTGGACCTTGGCTTGAACCCTTGAGGGTGTCACATCAGATATTAAACAAAAGAGGGTGTTCACATTGCAGTTGTAGTCACTAATATTATGCAACGTATAATTAGTTTTTTAATTATTAATGTTATAAACTAACATAAGATCAAGTTTTTAAATATATATAACCTTGTTTGGACCTAGATAACAGGATCTCTACACAACTAGGTTAGATTTTCTTTATGAGCTTTATTTTCGTTCATGTTGATCATGTGTCTAATTTCCTACTTTAGACTTGAATAGGCCAATCCAATTTTATCATTTGTCTTCATGTAGTAAATGATGGAAGAGATGAATCTTTCAAACGGGTGAAAACATATCATAAACAATGAAATGAGGGTGTGGATGCAAAATGTCCCTCTCTACTTATAGACCAAAGATTGATACGCCTGTGACATTCGTCAAATTCGGGTCTCGAATTGTATTCGTTTGTAATCATTTATTATGTAAACCGACCCGTCTTGAAAACCGAAGCTTATGATATAATCAAAATTATGGATTTTGTGTTACAATATTGTTTTACACTTGTTGGGTCTTGAAAACATTCTTTCAGTCCTTAAACGCGTAAAAATCATTTAAAACCAACTTCGGGGGCCATTTCTGCCATTTTTTAAAGTTTGGAAAAATCTGGTGACCAGCCCATAGCGTAGCGCGATGGGGGTGGCCAAGCCCCATCGCGTGGCGCGCTGACCATCAGGTCTGCAGCTATGGATTTTGTTGTTTTGTGTTTTGTTTTAATCTATTTTGCATGAAAACTCTTGTAACTCACACTCATATTTGACCACCAACATTACCCTATATATACACCACCATTTCCCTTCATTTTCCCCTGCTACAACTCCAAAAACTCTCTCAAACATCAAAGATTCAAGGTTATCTTCTTAGTGTTCTTGAAGATTTGAATTCCAAAAGTCAAACTGAGTTAAATCTTTCATTCTAATTAGCTTATATAGTCTTATTAATACTTAATTATGGTGGTACAACATATATATAATATAATACCCATTGTTACCTTTAGTAGTTACTTCTCCGATTTCGGTCGGTGAGGTTTCGGACCTCGTAAGGCAAGGCTTCATGGGGGACTTTCGAGTCCTTGATATATATATATATAACTTGTTTATACATATTAATCTTGCTTAACTTCTGCTCATTTTAGTTTGTTAGTCATATTTACAAGTTCCATGGTTATGGGTTTTAAGAGTCTAGCCTCGGTTTAACCGTAAATAGCTCTAGACCGTAAACCGAACTTTTGTTTAAAAACTTTGTTGTTAACTTTTTAGTTGTAAAACTTAAGTATCATTTCTTATAAACTATTATACAAGTTCTTTGATATTTGGGCATGTGGAAACCATCTATGAATTTATTGTGATATGGAAACCGAACCAAATCGAACTAAACCGATTTTCACTCGCTTAAGACACGCAAGTGTGTTTTTAGCTATCAAGACTTGTATATTTCTTTAAAAATAGTTTACAAACTGATTTTAATTATTTTCTTAAGTACTTGGAAATGTTGGCTCCAACTTGATCTCATAACAAAGTTTGGACCGACAAAACGAACACTCGCTTAACGTGCGTTGTTAGTTCTAAAACAATAAAACAACATACTTGGTGAAGTTTTATTAAGTTTTATTGAGTTATCCCATAACATTCATTATTTTGGAAAGTTGACTTTGGGTTTGACCAATTATCAAGACCCGAACCAACAACCTGAACACTCGTTAAAAACCTGTTTTAGTATCTTTATCCCAAAGGGACTTGCATTCTTGTATTTACCCACCTTATTACTTAACATAGGTTGAGTAAATATTATGGTTAGATACTTTAACCCGGTTTCGAGCAAACTTGCATTTTTAAAGGGTTATTTATATATATATTAATTTACAACTTTTTGGTGCAGTGAAGGTTGTACTTTATGTTGTTTAAATTGTAAACCAGATTCTTTACTTTGTACCTTGGTGTTAACATTTTGCTTTGCCAACTGTCTCTGCTATATTCCAAGCGTGTCTTCCACTTTCTTCCCTCTTTGTCTTCTCTATCTGGAAGGTTTCTTCCACCCACTGTCCATTTCCATACTCTCTCTCTCTCTCTCTATGTATCACCCTTCCAGATTATCGCCGATCTACTCGCTGACACACTCTCCTCATCTTTAGTGTTACACTTCTTCATCACCTTTTGTTGTCGGGATCCATCTCGGAACACTAGGTGGCGGTTGTGTGGTGTCGAGGGTGTTCTGGTGTCGCCGCTCTGCTGTTACCGGGTTCAATTTCGAACCCCAAGGTGGCGTGACGGCGTCAATTGTAAACCAGATCTTTCAACCATTGCGTTGGTCACAACAATGAGAAGTGTGTTGTTTGGTCTTCTGTCGACATGTGGTATTAAAACCTAGACTAATATCGTCATTTATGTTAATTTTACTTTTGATTTATAGGCTTTTGTTAATTTGATTACTTTTTTGCAATTATTTTGAGGATTTCATCGAGTGATTATGTGAGAGGATTTGAACTTTGGCTTTGATTATTTCATTACTGAAAATTAAAGAATACTCTAAATTGATTCAAATGCTTACAAATGGTATACTAAATAAACTTACCTGTTCCAAAAACAATATGACGACATGTGTTGAAAATTAAAGTCAACATGCTTCATTAGCTAGGTTTCGTGGCTAATTGTAATAATATTTGAAAATGTTTTTGCCTATAACATGTCTGTTAGTGTTTTACAAATGTAAGATTGGATAAATTTTAGTTTAAAATACCATTTGGATTAATTTCTAACTATTAAGAGTATGAAATTTTCTCAGCAATCTAATACAATTAAGTATGATGCAACTTTGGTTGGTACAGAAGTTAAAATTTGATGGCCTGAAGATATAATGTAAGCACCTTGAAAATATAATAATTCATTTACAAATTATAGTTTCATTACAAGTTTTATCATTGTATTGTTTGAAGGTGTTATGAAGCTTAAGAGGTTAAATGACTCCACTTCTTAACAGGAATGTAAGTATCAAACAATACCCAATTCGATTTTTTACTCTTTTTTAACAGAATTGTTGGTGATATTAGTTAAATTGTTATTGTTTACAGCGGTTGATGAGAAATGATCCATTGGCTAATGGTGAGAAAAGGGATCCTGAACTTGGAGATGCAGTGCAGGTATTTATGTGATAAAATGCGCGAGTAAAAATTAATGAGTGTGCGTAACTGTGTGAAATGGCAGGTTATTTTGTGATGGGCTCGGTAGGTGTACGAACAGGGAATCTGTACCCAAAAATCCGCCATCAAACTCGGTCTTGGCACACCTTGGTGCCCTCATTGTCTCTCTCTATATTAGACTCAGATTCGGTGAGTTTATCGCATCTTCTTTCTTCTTTATTATGTATTCAATTTGATTACCTAATTCTATTATATGTGTTTAGTTTGAGCTGACTTATTGTTCATACACATGTTTTTTTATGCAGGATAAAGGAGAATGGGTCATCACTATTCGTGGTACCTATATTTATGCTTTGCATTTGTTATTTGGTATAATATGGTACTTGTAGTTCTTTAGGTTGCTAAGTCAAATGGCGACTATAAGCCCTGTGAATAAAGCTTTGTACTAATAGTGCTCCACTGTTTATTAAAGTTTTAAGTTAACTTTTTAGGGTATGTATGGCTATTGTAAGTTGAATCATGTTATCATTGGTAAATCTAATTACAATGCATGTTCTAAACGTCTAGCAGATCAAGGATCAAAGAAACAACTTCATGCATCACCGCACCCCTTTTCCCGACACCAACCCTCAAAAGGTAACACTTTTTATGAATACATAATTTGTTTCAAAACAACATATACTAACGTGCAACATACACCAACAAGTTAACCACATTATGGCAGCAGAACAACAGTTAACAAACGTCTTCTTTGGCAGTACTAACTTGTCTCAAAAGGCAACCTATGATAGTTTGTGATTAGTAATTGCACATATTTTGTACACTTGAAAAGACCCTCAAATATGATGTAAAGGCTATTAGATTACATTGTAAAAAATTAATTTGCCATTATTGGCTGTTGCTTTATGTTGTTCTTCGTTTATCACTCAAATCTGATATCTAGGCTATGATGACGCTCTGTTATTTGGATGGCAACATATGTTGCAACCATAATAGAGATTTGAGCCTCACACAATTTAGTTAAATTTTGAGTTTCAAAATTTTTGTTTGCCTAATTCGTTTGTCATTTGAATGTTTTTTACTCTTAGATTTGTAGAGGTTTTTGGTTTTGCTTGATTGTTGGCTTAGAGATTCAAAATGCCAATATAAAGTATCCAGTTGGAAATCATGAATTCATTATTATTTATTACTGATTACTTTAGATTGTAGGTCAATTTAGGTGTTGATCATGCTTATTGGACCTCCCCATATGTTCTTGAAAACCTTGAAGTTTTTATCTTTGCAGCTTGAAGATCAATTGAATTTGAGTCTATCATCAAGAAACAAAAATCTCCGCATGCTCTTCAATACCCAAGTGATAAAAAGATCAAATTTTGATTAGTTTAGTAATTAGATGATTTTAATAAAACCTTTCATATCTTAAATGGCTTTATTATTCTTTTCCTTTTAATCACATTGTATCTACAAAAGATATATACATAACAATGGTTGTACGTGTTAATAACAAATATATAATGGAATTCATATTTACGAGACTCAAGTACAAAGACAGACACTATGCTATTTATTCTTAATAAAATGGTAATTAATCATATGATTATGTTCTCATGAATTATTTTTCCATTAAGGCAGCACGGAATTGATGCAACGGGTTTGAAACAGCTAGAGTCTTAATCCAGTATTCCACTGTATTCAGGAATATGTCAACAGGTATTATGTCCAATACCGGTTAACGAAATGAAAAATACTGCTACTTATGTCTGAAATTTCTTAATATTTATGTGACAGTCACGAGTAGGATATAGAAGAATGAGGCACGTTTTGACTATCACTAAGCATTGGAAATCAGTTGCAAACTTGAAAGGTTATGAACCCTCTAATACCATTAGTAAGTGACAAACCTTTTAACGCTTTCTGCATTTTTAGGTCGTGTGATCTTTTTTCTTACTTGGCTATAATATTGATTCTTTTAGGTCTTTGAGTCGATCATTTTGGCCACAACATGAAGAGAAGGAAGTTGTTTCATCAAAGGCGCTATTTATAAGCTGCTTAACACGGTAACAAGTATACAATAACAACAAATAACTTAAATTATGTAGTAAAAAACATACATGATTTTGTTGTTTAGCTAATACAAGTTGATTAATTGCGTACAGGGACATTAATTCAGTATTTTAGGCCAAACCTGATGTTACAAAATGTGTTCGCATTGCTATTTCTATCCAATGTGTGTGATCTTTATGTCACTGTCACCGTTTGTTTGTTGGTCTATTTAATGGCTATGCTGTAAACACATTCCGTTGGTATATGACATTGTATATATTGTGATATGTGTATCAAAAGTGGTTAGCTTGACTATGTTAATATTGTTTTTTTCACAATTCCAACACGCCGCAACGCTCAAGGTTGAAATTCTAGACACAAACCCGCGCGAAGCGCGGGTTATAAAACCTAGTTATTATAAATTCACAAATAGTTACATTTTAAACCTTGAACTTTAATTATTTACATTTCGTAATAATTATTTTATTAAAAGATCTCAGGACAACCTTTTAATCCAAGACTCTCTTTATCTAGGCTTTGTTCGTTAAACTCGTCGTTCCGGCAAATCTCCAAATTATCATCTTTCAAGTTTATTACTTGAACGTGAGTACTTTCATACCCCGTTTTCCATCTTTCGTTTTGGGGTGAAATTTCATACTTATCTAAACTAAATGCTTTATACTTGAGTCTTAAACCACAAACGTTATTGTATACTTTACTTAAATAATTGCTCGATTTGGTGTTCTACATTTACATGATTATTTGCCTACGTGTTTATCGCTTTTGGTTGGTGGAACTATAAATCCTAGTCTATTTGGCAACCCCTTATAGCAAGGTGTCGTTAGCGTAATGCTATTAACGATAATTATAAAATCCTAGACTATTTGGCATCCCCTTATAGCCCGGTGTCGCTAATGTGTTTAGCGATATCTATTTATCCAAGTTATTGCTTTTGTTTATTGTTTCGTATACAAGATTGTGGCTTTTTCGTACTATATACTATTATGCTCAAACTTGTGAATTGTTCACCAACCTTTGTGTTGATAAACTTTGTTTTATGAAATGTTACAGGTTTGCATCTAGGTTGATTGTGGAGTTGAAGAAAACGTCATCCAGTCCTTTAGGATATTAGCAAAAAAGGCGAACAATATTTGATTTGCTATATTTTGTTGTGACTATATTATGAATATTGTTATGTGACATTTTCGATGTTGTTAAATGAAATAAGTTTGTTAAATATTGTCGCTTTAAATAGTGTCATGCGCTTATAAGCAATCGTTGCACCCAGGCGTGTTCTGCCACCTTTGGTCGGGGTGTGACAGATTGGTATCAGAGCCTTGACAATAGGATAGGTGGTTACACGTAACGACCCAATATTGTTATATTTTGAATTGTTCATATCGCATGTTATTTATAAACTTGTTTAAAATTCACCAATATCCTAAATATTCACATACACACACTCTCATAGTATTTCCAAGGTATCCTTACATTAAAACGCAAAACGTAGATTTTCATTGTGTTTTATGGATTACAAGACTGACTTGGATCCCGTTGTTTCAAATCCCTTAAAGGTTGCAAGGTTACGTTTATATCGGGTTTGTAGCCATCATAGAAAACGAGACATTATAAAACGACCATTTGACAAAAAGATTCCAAGAATCGAAGTTGATTTACTTACCTGGGATGGTTGGATTATAGTGCTCGTTTTCTAGGCCAAAAATCGTGGTATATATGTCAATACTTTAAGTAGTCGAATGCGAGCGTTCCGGTCGCCATCCTAATTTTCGGTGTTAAAACAATAGAACTACGGTGATTCGTGGACTAGTGTTTTGACATGACGTTGTATCTCAATTTATTGTGTTATTATCGTTATTTGAGTCGAAAACATAAAAAAGTCGCGGTGGTTCGTGCACATGTTTAGACTCCAACGTGGTGTTTTATAAAATATTTTTAGTGTCGGAATATCGAATCACGGTGGTTCGTGGACGATTTCCCGACTCTATAAACCTCAAAATCCCAAATTTTCACTAACATCTTCTCCTCACTAACTCTAGGATTCACAATAAAAAAAATTAGAATCTTATTTTTATTTTATACACCCTTATATCCATTTCTTTTACCTCAAACTTATTCCATTTCTTTATAATCTTTTACCATGCCTCCGGTTAGCCGCCATCCGCGCAAGAACTCCAACCGAGGTATGGCCGCTTTCATCATCAAGCAAATGGCCGCTGTGATTCCCGAACTTGTAACCCAAATCCAAGCTACCCAACCTACACCCGTTGTTGCACCTGTTGAACCCAAACTCGTATCCTTCCCGTATAAGAAATTTACAAGTGCTAACCCATCCGAGTTCCTTGGAACTAACTGTGCGACTACCTTGTTGCAGTGGTTCGAGTCCATGGAGAACGTGTTCCTACACAGCGAATGCCCCGATGCGAAAAAGACAAATTTTGCTTCGAGCATGTTTAGGAAAACCGCTCTAACATGGTGGGGTAGTGTTATGCATCTCCAAGGGTCGGAAACGCCTATGCTTCTTCGATGGTCCGACCTCAAGGCACTTATGATGAAGAAGTTATGTCCTAAACACGAGCTCTAAAAGCTCGTGGAAGAATTTTGGAACCTCAAGTTGAGCATTCTCGTCCCTCACTTGGTTACCCCGGCTGAGCGTGAGCTTGACAAATACATTGGGGGTCTACCGATGCAAATCCGGGACTCTGTTATGAGTAGCAAACCCGTGAATCTTGAGGACGCCATCACTTTAGCCAATGCACTATCGGAAAATCATGTGAAGGCGGGTACCCTAACCCTCAAAATCAAGTGAGAAAGCCAAGCTTGAGCCCACACTGCAAGACAAGGTTCAACCCGCACTACAAGCCATTAACTACTCCAACTCATCCCATCACAACAACAACAACAATAAGAAACCCAAGACCAACTACCGAAACTATGTCGTTACCCAACCCCAACCTCAACAATAAACCCAAGCTCCACCCCAAACCCGAAAACCTTATACCGGTACCGCCCCGCTATGCAACACTTGTCAACTTCACCACCCACCACACATGCCTTGTCGCCATTGTACCATTTGTAACCGTTTGGGCCATCTCAACACTACATGTCGATCCGCCCAACGAACCCAACCTAACCAACCACTCCCCAAAATTCCCAAAACCGTTATGCACCCTACCCACAAAACCAACCCCAACAACCCCGAGCTTGCTTCAATTGTGGGGATCCTAACCATTTCCGCAACAATTGCCCACGTTTAACCTTTGCAAACCAAGCTCACACCGTGACCATCCCCTACTACCAAACCCAAGCTTACCAAGTCCAAACCTATCAACCCCAACTTCCCCAACTCAATGCACCACTCATCCAACCCATCCAAGCCATACAAGCACCACCTCCTCCTCCCCAACAAGCACCTCAAGTCAACCATGGCAATCAAGGGCGAGCTTTCATGATGAACGCAAATCAAGCTCAAGTGGAAAACGATATCGTGAACGGTATGTTTTTGGTGGACCATCATTTGGCTTCTATTTTACTTGATACTGGTGCCGATAGAAGTTTTATTTCTTTGAAATTTGAGTCTAAACTTGCTATGCCTCAAACTAAGTTTTCCTGACCGTTTTCTGTTGAAGTCGCCAATGGAAATTCTGTTACCATCAATTCTGTCGTCCGCAATTGTTCTCTCATTTTTTCCAAGCATAAATTCTCCATCGATCTCATCCCGATGCAAATGGGAAGTTTCGATGTTATAGTAGGCATAGATTGGTTATCTTTGCACCGTGCCAAAGTCGTTTGTTTCGATAAACTCATTCGCATTCCGCTCGTCAACGGTAAAATTCTTAAGGTCTTCGGCAACACTACTTCTAGAAGACTTAATCTCATGTCGTGCGCTCAATCGCAAAAGTACTTATGCCAAAAGTATGTCGCGTTTCTAGCTCTCGCGATGAAAAAAGACAAAAAGGAAAGGAAAATCCAAGATATTCCCATTGTTCGTGATTTCCTCGACGTCTTTCCCAATGATTTCACCTGTCTTCCGCCCGTTCGTCCGATTGAGTTTCGTATCGATCTTGTGCCCGGCGCAATGCCCGTGGCCAAGGCTCCTTACCGTCTAGCCCCGTCGGAAATGCAAGAATTATCAAACCAACTCGAAGAACTTTCCGATAAAGGTTTCATTCATCCTAGCTCTTCTCCTTGGGGCGCTCCCATTCTCTTCATGAAAATGAAGGATGGTTCGTTTCGTATGTGCATCGATTACCGAGATCTTAACAAACTCACCATCAAAAATTGTTATCCCTTGCCACTAATTGACGACCTATTCGACCAACTTCAAGGCGCAACGTGTTTCTTAAAAATAGATCTTTGATCGGGTTTTCATCAATTGCGTGTTCTCGAAGAAGACATTCCAAAAACCGCTTTCCGTACTCGATATGGACATTTTGAATTGTTGGTTATGCCCTTCGGGTTAACAAATGCACCCAAGGTATATATGGACCTCATAAATCGCGTTTGCAAACCATTCCTTAATAAATTCGTTATTGTCTTTATTGATGACATCCTTATCTTTTCTAAATCCAAAGCCGAACATGAGCATCATTTGCGTTCCATTCTAGAGCTCCTTATAAACGAACGACTCTACGCCAAATTCTCCAAATGTGAATTTTGGCTCGAGGAAGTTCAATTTTTAGGACACATCATAAACGACAAGGGTATTCATGTTGAACCCGCTAAATTGAGGCTGTTAAGGATTGGAAAAATCCAACAACTCCCATGGAAATTCGATCCTTCCTCAGTTTGGCCGGATATTATCGGTGTTTCATTCGGAATTTTTCCAAGATCCCTTTGCCTCTTACCTCCCTCACTCATAAAGGGAAACCATTTGATTGGGGTTCAAAGCAAGAGGAAGCCTTTTGTACTCTCAAGGACATGCTTTGCAATGCTCCCACTCTAACCCTTCCCGATGGAAACGACGATTTTGAGGTATTTTGCGATGCATCTCATCAAGGACTAGGTTGCGTTCTCATGCAACGAGGTCAAGTCATCGCTTATGCATCAAGGCAACTAAAGGTCAATGAGAAGAAATATATGACTCACGATCTCGAACTTGGTGCCATCGTTTTCGCTCTCAAAATCTGGAGACATTACCTTTATGATACAAAATGTGTGGTTATTACCGATCATAAAAGCCTTTAACATATTTTTGACCAAAAAGATCTCAACATGAGACAACGACGATGGGCCAAATTACTTAGTGATTACGATTGAGAAATTCACTACCATCCCGGTAAAGCGAATGTTGCCGCCGACGCCCTAAGTGGAAAGGTTAATGTTAAATTCTTTCTGCTTCTTAGCGTTGTTGTTCAAACCGATCTACAAATCCGTATCTTTCAAGCTCAACGTACATCCGTCGAAGAAGGTAATAATTTGACGACGAAATGTCATGTGGAGCCGAACTTCAACTTGAAACCAAGCCCGATGGCCTTTTGTACTTTCTCAATCCTTTGTGCGTTCTCGATCCCGATGACCTTCGTACTTGTTTACTCGACGAAGCTCACAATTCGCGGTATTCCTTTATCCCGGTGCAGATAAGATGTATTTCGATCGTCGTGCTACCTTTTGGTGGCCGGGTATGAAAAAGGACGTAGCGTTGTTTGTATCTAAATGTCTTACTTGCTCAAAAGTCAAAGCCGAACACCAAATACCTTTTGGTTTACTCGAGCAACCACCAATTCTCGTTTGGAAATGGGAAGACATTGCTATAGAATTTATCACTAAATTACCCAACACCCAAAAAGGCAACAATCATTTGACCAAATCTGCTCATTTCATTCTGATCCGCGAAAAGTATTCTGTCGAGCAACTTGCTCAAATCTATGTTCGAGAAGTTGTGTGCCGTCACGGTTTACCATTGTCTATCATCTCCGATCGCGATGCTCGTTTTACCTCTCATTTTTGGCGTTCACTTCAAGAAACTTTGGGAACAGGTCTCGATCTTAGCACCGCTTATCATCCTCAAACGGACGGTCAATTCGAACGTACGTTTCAAACACTCGATAATATGCTACGAGCATGTTTCCTTGATTTCGGTGAGAATTGGGATTTTTATAACAATAGCTATCGTTCTAGCATTGATATGGCTCCATTTCAAGCTCTTTGGGTCGTAACAATAGCTATCGTTCTTTTCATCGAGTTTCTTATAACAATAGCTATCGTTCTTTTCATCCGAACGTACTTTTCATCGAGTTTCTTATAACAATAGCTATCGTTCTAGCATTGATATGGCTCCATTTCAAGCTCTTTGGGTCGTAAATGTCGTTCCCCAATTAGTTGGAACCAAATCGGTGAAGCTCAAATCACGGGGCCCGAAATTGTCCAAGAATCTACCGACGTCATTGATCAAATCCGTAAAAACCTCCTAGCCGCTAGAAGTCGTCAAAAAAGTTACGCCGACAAACGGCGAAAACCTATCGAATATAATGTTGACGATCTTGTCCTTTTAAAAGTATCTCCTTGGAAGGGGGTAGTCCGTTTCAGAAAGAAGGGTAAGCTAGCTCCTTGTTTCGTTGGTCCATTCAAAATTCTTGAACGTGTTGGGAATGTAGCTTATCGACTCGAACTACCACAAGAACTTGTCGGTGTTCATCCGACATTTCATTTTTGAATCTTAAAAGGTGCTTAGCCGAGGGAAATCTTCATATACCTGTAACATCATGAAAATAACGGTTCAAAAATACCAAGTTTCAATAGTACAAGGACTTAAAATATAAATTCTGGTTTCCAGTCTGGTCGCGATACGTGACGAACCAAAAACCCAACGTCATCGCGATACGCGATGACGTGGTCTGACAACGTGACACGTGTCCCGCCACGTGTCACATGGTGGCGCCATGTTCCGCCACGTGTCACCACGTTGCACCGTGTCCACCACGTGTCGCCACGTAGCAAACCTACCTATGACTCATCATGCCTACATCGCGATACGCGATGGCATGATCAAGGGACCATCACGTATCGCGATGGGTCCCGGTAAAAGTCTATAAATAGCAACTTTTTGCACTCAATTCTCACACCATTTTTCACACACTCTTTCTCTCTCTAACATCTCTCTAAAAATACCTCAATAAACGTGTACCGACCACCTCGTTTTCCGTGACTATAAAACTCTGACATTTTACCTCGTAAACCGTGCCATTAAACCGACGTCACCTTGAAATACCAACTACAATATCTCGAAGTACGTGCCGACCTGAGACAAACGACGACCCGCCTCGAAGTATGTGCCGACTAGACGACCCGCCTCGAAGTACGTGCCGACCCGAGATGACCCGACGAACCGCCTCGAAGTGCGTGCCGACGAGACTTAAAGACCGGCGTGTCTCGATTTGCGTGCCACAGCACGTGTTGATCATGATTCTCGATATACGTGCAAGCGTCGAAGTGCTACCCGTAAGTTTAGAATATAATAAGCCAAACAAGGTAGGCATAATGCCCGAATAAAATATTAATAAAGTAATAAAGGCTTAGACCCTAGTCAAGGGTATAGTCATTACCTCGAAAATATACAAAAGAAAATAAAGTAAAGAAATTGTATAAAGAAAAAAATATAAATATAAATATTGGTTATGGATAAAGTGAAATAATTATTGAAAAGATCTTAAATAATAATAAAAGAAAAGAAATAAAAGAAAAGAAAAACAAATGAAGGAATATTTATAAAATACTATTTAAAAGCATTTTAAATTGTTTATATTATTAATATAAACTAAAGGATATATATAAGTATACGTTTTGGAAAACGTAGATTTTAGAATAGAAAACACGACAGACTTAAGGTCCGAATATGAGATATATGATTTGGACTATGTGTTCAAACATATTATAAAAGAAAAAAAAAGATAAAGTAGAAAATAGTTATAGTTGATAATATTATTTAAGTTATTATTCTTAAGTAATAAGAGAAGAAAATGATACGTTTCTTAATAAAGAAGAAACATAGAGTTTAAGAAAAAGAAAAATAAGTTAAAATTAGAGGTTTATCTTGTAAAAGAAAAGAAAAGTAAATAAGTTAAAAGAAAAGAGTTTTAACTTGAAAAAGAAAAGAAAGAAATAATATTTTAAACTAAAGGTTTAAACTAAAAAAAAGATGTTTTGAACTAAAGGTTCATAAAGAAATTAAAATTGAGGTAAAGATTTTACAAAAGTGACTAGAGGTCTTAAGCCGGATTGTATATCCGACTAACATACAGTTATACTCGTACTATAGGTGCGAGATAACAAAGAAGAGGGAAAGACCCTCGGACAGTGTATTGAAGCTGATCCAACAGAAAAGGTAATACTCGTACTATAGGTGCGAGATAGCAACGGGAAAGACCCTCGGACAGTGTATTGAAGCCGATCCAAATCGAAAAGGTGAATACGCCCCAAACTTTACAAACTTGTTTTCAAACGAGTCAATATGTTAAATGAAAAAGGTTTACATGAGACTAAGTGTCTCTAAAACATTTATAAACAAGGGTATAAACACTGGCCTCAGGCTATCGTATATGTTTATCTGGTGTAACATCCCGTTTTCTAATTTCGGTTAATAAATGAAAGTATGAGTTATTATGAGTCGGGCTAGCGTTAGGTTAAATGGAATTGGGTTATGGACTTGGGTTATGAAGGAAAGAGGAAAAGACCTTGGGCTTAAGACTATGATCCATAATTATATAAACCATTAATCACCCATTTAATTCATTCTACACATATTCCAAACACCTCCCAAAACACACACTTAAGCTCTCTCTCTCTCTAGTCTCTCTCTCTAGCCGAAATCACCAAGAAACCGGGCATCAACCTGAGGTAATGATAGTATGATGTTGTTTGAGCTTAAAACCGTTAGATATAATCACAAAACGACGAGCCGACACCGTTAAACCGTTTAAGTCACGAGATCCGGATGGAATCGGGTATAAACCGAACCTAAGATGAGCTTAGGGATCACTCTAGCTCAGATCTGGATCGAACGGGACGAAAAACGATGAAAAACGAGTTAAAACTCGTTTTTCGGCGAATCCGCGGTTTTCTGGCGGCGGCGCCGGAAAATTGTATACGAGGTTAGGGATGTCAAGGAATGTTCTGACATTCCCTGACCTAACCCTAATTCGTTAACGGAAAGTTAACGAATTAGAGGTAATTCGTTAACGAGGAGTTAACGAATTGGAAGCATTTCGTCAAGCGATTCGTTAAAGGAAAATCTAACGAACTAGACTTAATTCGTGTTCAAATTCGTTAAATGTAAGTTAACGAATTAGCTCCCAATTCGCATTGATCATTCGTTAAAAGAAATAACGAATTAGAAGGTCCAGTTCGCTACTTGGACTGGTTCGCTATATGAACTAATTCGTTAAGGTCCAGTTCGTTAAGGGGTTCAATTCGCTACAAGGACCAATTCGCTAGGATAAGCCAATTCGTTATGAACCAGTAACGAATTAGAAGTTTAACGGAATGACAAGAACAGTCACTGGTCTTAGAAAAGAATGATTTAATTACAAAGAAGCCCTTAGACTTTTAAGTTAGCAAATTAATTAATAATTACAAAGGATAAGCCAATTCGTTATGAACCAGCTCGACCCCAGCCAGGGGCTCTGCCCCTTGGACCCTGCTAGGGGCTGCCGCCCCTAGACCCCGCTGCCAGGGGTGCTGCCCCCGGACCCCCGTTCGCTGAGGGTTATAACTAGACTAGAAATGCGATATGGGTAGTGATAGTTAATTGATACGTGTAATTGTTATACAGTTAGTCGTGCACAGCTAAAAAAGGGAATAACTATTAACGGTGAACGTTACCGCGTTCAGGTGAGTTTCTAGCCCCACTTCCTTATTATGTTCCTTGCACGTATTGTCAAGGAAAGTATGTAAAGGACAGGAATGTTACAGTAGTACGAATGAAGGGAGCCGACTTTAATAGTATCGGCGAATGAAGGGAACCGACCCTAATAGTATCGACGAATGAAGGGAACCAACCCTAATAGTATCGGCAAATGAAGGGAACCGACCATAATAGTATCGGCGAATGTAGGGAATCGACCCTAATAATATCGGCGAGGTTAATAGGGCGAAATGCTCTTTAAAACGTATATGTACGAATGGAAGTATTATGTAAGTATGAAAGAAAGGATGAAAGTACGAATGTATGTAGGCATGTAAGTAAATATGGAGTATGTACCTTCGGGTACATATGTCAGTATGTGGACGTGTTGTATGTCGTCTTATTAACTAGAACTCACGCAGCGTAGCTGACTTTTAGTATGCACGCATGTGAGTAGAATGAGGCAACTTGCTTGAGGGGAAGCACATGGCATGGATTTGAAGGCACTGGCATCTCAATGAAGTGTTATGTTATGATATTTAAAAGACAATGTTTTATGTTTAAATAATTAAAATGCTCGTTAAGACAAGGATTAATGGTCATATAATGTAATGGTTTGAATGTTTTAATATTCCGCAAATGTTTTTATTAACTCTGATAGTATGAACTGTGTTTATGAGTAAATCCAACGTCCAAATGTGAGGCACCGGTAACGCGGCCTTACAAGTTGGTATCAGAACATAGTTCAAGAGATTTAGGAATCCAACATGCTTAGACTCGAACAAAGAATGGGATAAAAGTAAGAAAAGAAAAGAAGATGCCAGTACGAGAATGCCATGTGTCGCTCAAGCAAGCTAAGTAAAGGTAAAGTATGTGATTAAGTTCACATGTAAAGTAGAATAATGAATGAACATTTGCATGATTGCTAAATAAAGAATGTATGAATGCTAGCTCAATTTCTAGGGATAGGAGTATGTGATTATATGTACGGTTGATTGTCTAACTGTTAGAAATAGAACTAGCACAAATAGACTCATAAGAGGAAGTGTATAGGACACAGAAGGTAACGTGAGCAGCTAATCACAGCTGGCCACTGTTATTATCTGTTAGCCTTACTATCCTTGTACTAAATGGTTCCTTAAGTGATGACGTTTGTGTTTCCTTATAGAATACGGATGGCTGGAGCTAAGAAAGCTGCTGGAAAAGGAGGGCGTATAGGATGTCGTGGCAGGCCACGTGTTGTCCGAGAACCGTCAGTAGAGGCAGCCACTAACAATGAAGGCGAAGGAAGTGCAGCTGGTCAAAATTCGAGTATCAATGAGGGAGTTCAACTGGATCTCGCCATTCAAACTGCCATTGCTCAAGCGGCAGCAGCTGTTGTGAAAAACATGAATCCCGATAAGTCTGCTGGAGGTCGAGAAGGAACCGCTGAGAGGGCGGAAGGTGATGGTAAGAAGGATGATGAAGGGGAGAAAGAATAATCGAGCGTGGTTAAATCGGTAAAGGTTGATGATAGGAAAAAGGGCCGTGGTGGATGCAACTATAAGTCTTTCAAAGGCTGTGATCCACCAAAGCTAACTGGCTTGGGAGACGCAATCGCTACTCTCCAATGGATAACCGCGATGGACAAAATTATCTGAATTAGCGAATGCCGTCCCGACCAAGTTGTGGGATATGCTACCCAATCATTCGGTGAGGAGGCAATGTACTGGTGGGAGACAGTTGAGCAGAGGAAGAGTCGAGAAAAGATCAAGGCCTTGAGATGGGACGATCTGAAGGAGTTAGTGATGAAAAGATTCTGTGCTGATGCAGAGGTAGAGAAGGTTGAGATGAAGTTCTTGAGTCTGAAGGCGAGTAAGATGACGCACCGCGAATACCTCACTGAATTCAACCGTCTGTCAAGGTTGGTGCCAGATATGGTGGACACCGAGGCCAAGCGGATCAAATGCTACCTTAGGGGACTGCCACAAAATGTTCGCGGCTTGGTCAAGGCTGGTAGACCAGGTACTTTTGATTCTGCTGTGGGGATCGCGGAAACGATTTATGAGGACTTGACAGATGAGGTGGCTATGGAAGAGAAGAAGGAGAAGAAGTGGGTCGCGCCTGCCAAACGACCTGGTACTCAGATGTGGAACCCCAAGAACAAGCAACCGAGAGTGCGGAAGAAAAAGTTATGTAGGACGTACGGGAAGATGCACGCTGGAGAGTGCAAATGGGGAACTGGGTCTGAGGTGTGCCGCAAGTGTGTAGATCAGGGTCAAATGCCTGCTACAAATGTGGTAAGATGGGGCACTTTGCTCAAGATTGCTATGCGAAGCCCGCGTGTTATAAGTGCGGACAGACAGGTCACTTGGCGAGGACTTGTACGTGTGGTGAAGCTGGAGGGAGTGAGAAGAAAGATGCTGATCAAGCGAGGCCGAGAACTAGAGCCTACATGCTGACCCAGGAACAAGCTAGGCAGATTCCTGATGTTGTGACGAGTACGTTCTTAGTAAACGGTATTTCTGCTTCAGTATTATTTGATTCGGGTGCGAATAGAAGTTTTGTAGCTACGACGTTTAGTAAACTAGCTATAATGAAAAGTTGCCGAGTGTCTGAAACCTTCATAGTAGAAACCGCTAGTGACACCTCGGTGAAAATAATGAAAATGGTTAAGGATTGTAAGATAGAGTTAGAGGGACATGAGTTCCCTGTTACTTTGTATGTTATGACTTTAGGAGGGTTCGAAGTAGTCTTGGGAATGGATTGGTTATCTGAATACGAAGCTCAGATAGTATGTAAGAGTAGGATAATAAAGCTGAAGTCATTGGATGATAGTGCGGTGACGGTTTATGGTGATAAAGAAAGTTCAGGGTTTAACGTCATTTCAATGATGAAAGCCGAAGGTTTGTTAAGGCGAGGGTGCGGTGCCTACCTGGCATATGTTTTCAACGCTATAGCCAAGACAAAAGAAATGAAGGATGTCCCTATAGTGCGCGATTACCCAGAAGTATTCCCAGAGGATCTTCTAGGGTTGCCACCGGAGCGAGAGATAGAATTCCAGATAGATTTAATACCAGGAGCTCAGCCTGTCGCGAAAGCACCTTACCGACTAGCGCCGTCTGAGATGAATGAATTGATGTCCTAACTGCAAGAACTCCTCGACAAAGGTTTCATAAGACAAGCGTTTCCCCTTGGGGCGTGCCAGCGTTGTTCGTGAAGAAGAAAGATGGAAGTATGAGGATGTGCATAGACTATCGTGAGTTGAACAAGCTTACAGTGAAGAATAGATATCCCTTGACAAGGATTGATGATCTGTTTGGCCAACTACAAGGTTCAAGTTGGTTTTCACGAATAGATATCAGATCAGGCTATCATCAGTTGAAAGTGAAAGAGGCAAACATCCCTAAAACAGTGTTTCTTACGCGGTATGGATACTATGAGTTCCTCGTGATGTCATTCGGTCTAACAAATACTCCTGCAGCATTTATGGATATGATGAATAGGGTGTGTCGGCCAATGTTGGATAAGTCGGTTATTGTCTTCATCGACGATATATTGATTTATTCAAAGAGCAAATCTGATCATGCTAAGCATCTGAAAGAGGTATTGGAGACCTTGAAGAATGAGAAGTTGTATGCTAAGTTTTCGAAGTGCGCGTTCTGGTTGCGAGAAGTGCAATTTCTAGGTCACGTGATTAATCCTGAAGGGATTACCGTGGACCCAGCTAAGATTGAAGTAATAACTAATTGGAAAACTCCATAGAATCTGACTGATATACGAAGCTTCCTAGGGTTAGCTGGCTACTATAGGAGATTCATCGAAGGTTTCTCCAAGAAAAAGGACTCAAAGCGAGCTTAATTCTTCAAAAGAAAGTTGTAACCAATTTAGTCATGAGAACGAATTAAGGCATAAGAATAATAAGAAACCCAAACTTCAACCGGAAAATGTTTTTAAGAGTTACAAAGCCTATGAGCCTAAGAAATTCCGTGGAAATGAAAATATTATATCCACCTTGAATTGGCTTAAGGAGCAAGAGTCAATTTTGAACAAAATTACTTGCACAAGTGAACAAGCCATTTGGTGTTCTTCACAAATGTTCATAGATAAAGCTTTAGAATGGTGGAGTATGTTAATTCAAGTTAAAGGAAATGAAGCAATGTACGATTTAAGTTGGGAAGAATTTAAAGATCTGATTCTACAGAAATTTTGCCCAATCAAACAAAATAAAACAAGATCAAATCCTGCCATGGGACCAGAAGGTCGTTAATAACAATCTCAAGGAATACAATGCTAAATTCTTAGAATATTGTCAAGTAACCTCCGCGATTAGATGATTTGGAGTTTGACAAAATGATGAAATATACATCTGGCTTACCAAAAGAGACGAGAAGGGTAGTAAGAACTCAGGTACCACAAACAACCTCCGAAGCTATGATGGTAGCCAAATGTGTACTAAAACCGGAGGAAAAAGAGACTAATAGAAAAAAAGAAGTGAATAAAAGCAAGGAAGAAAAAGGATCGCCTAAATTCACAAGACCCATATGTAAAAACTGTGGAAAAGGGAATCTAGGAAAATGTAAGAAGCTAATCAACATAGTCATGTGTACCTTCTGTAAGAGAAAAGGGCATTTAGAGAATGACTATAGAAGGAAAGCGGCTACGCGTTTCACATGTGGAGAAAAAGGACATTACAAGAACGAATGTACGGAAAATAAAGCAAGTAAGAGCAAAGATAAAGAGAAGAACGTTGAAACACTCACGACAAATGCATGAAGAAATATTAAGACAATCAAGAAAAGACAAGAGTAGGTCTAAGGAATGTTAACTCTTGTAAATAACTATTAGTCTAGTTAACTCTTGTAACCCGTTTACAAACTCGTTCTTTAAACAAGAGATTTCGTAATAATGAATGGGTATTTAAGTCCCTAATATATAAAGAAAATATTAGCATATAGATCATGTCTTTACACAAGAATGCTATTATTTATTCAAGTTTAGAAATTTTTAAGAATAACATCTATCAAAAATAGAAAAGTGAATATAAAGAAAAGGATTGATTAAATTAGACTTAAAGAAGATAGAAACTAAAGAAAGAATCAAAAAGATGGTGGATGGAAAGAAACTATCATGGATAGATGAAGAATTCTGCAAGAGAGATTCGATAAATTGAATTCGAGAAAAAAATCTAGTTAACATTAGTAGATATTTAGAATACTGAAGGTAAGGTAAATAATTAAACACAATTGGCCACTGTGTTTAGTGATTTACAATTACTTACAAAATTCTAAAATATAAACTTACTATATCATCCAAAGATATAGAATGAACAAAAGAGATATACTATACAAGGAAGCAGTCAAACAAGATAACTATAAAAAGAAGACTATCTAATCATTATCAAATTACGGAAAAGTATGTACAAAGAGGATTGCATAATTACATAAAGAGTGAATGTAAAACAAGATGGCATAGCATTAGGATATCTACTTGGGATAGTAGATTCAAATAATGCAAAAGAGAAAACCATCAAGTCTGAAGATTTTTATCACCCCATAAATAGAAGAGTGAGAAGATCTTAAGAACTAAGAACGTTGGAGATTTAGAAGTTTAAAACCATGAGTAAACATAAACAAAGCAAAACTAAGAAACCTCAAAAATCGAATCTCCAAATAGAAATATCATGGCACAATTAACTTATTAGTCAAGAGAGATGACGAAATCCTTAGACTCGAAAACCGAAATTTGGATACCGATAATAGAAAGATACAAGAGACGATAATGAATAAAGCTCATGAGTATAGGATGCACTCTGAAAATGATAAAACATACTACAAACCTTAAATTGAATTAGTGATAGAATAATATGAACAACATATCACTTCATACGTAATAAAATGTCTAATCCATTTGCAAGTTGAAACCGAGCACAAGAAACCTTTGGATTACTTTAAACAACCCAAACTCCACGTGTAGAAACGGGTAATGATAACCAAGAACTGTATTACAAAGCTTTCCAATACTACACGCCAACATGATGCAAGATGGGTTATTGTTGATAGACTAACAAAGTTTACCCATCTTTCTCCCAATTAACGAGTAGTACTCGATGGATATATTAGCATGAAATTATGTAATCAACATCGCTTCCCTACGAGGTGTACCACTATTCATAATCTCCAATCAAGTCAGTCAAATTACATCTCATTTATAGGATACTTTGCAACAAACGTTAAGAACTCTATTGAACTTTAGCATTGACTATCATCCCCAAATAGATGGGCAAAGTAAAAAAAGAACAATCCAAACGTTCAAAATTATATTCCGCGCAAAGTATGATAGACTTAAGTGGAAGTTTGGATGATTATCTTTCCTTAATAGAATTCTCGAAAATAAATAACGTTCAAGCCCCACCATATGAGACATAAAAGCCAAACACCCATACTGGTCTAAAACGGAGGATCACCGAATGTCTAGACCCAAAGTAATCCACGAAACGATGAATTAAACATTACAAATATATGAGCGACTCAAGGTGGCATGAGATCGCCAAAAGAGTTATACGTCCACCATAAGCCATTAGAATATAATATATGCGATAGGGTGTTAATTAAAATTTTGCCTTAGAAAGACGTCATTCGCTTCAATAAAAAAAAAAAACTTAGTCCACGATTATAGGACCATATAAAATATTCGAGCGAATCAGTACTGTCGCATACCATCTGTGACTACCCAAAGAAAACGAGAGGGAAACACAATGTATTTCATGCCTTGAATCGGCATAAATATCTAACCGATGAATCTTTATTGATGCCCTTAAAAGATGTTGAAATAAATATAAATCTAAAAATTTATAAAATAACCCATACAAATCAAAGATTTCGAAAACAAAGAAACTAAAGAGACGAACATTGAATATAGCCAAAATAAAAGGACTCACGAAGAGACCCTGACTATACTTGGAAATTTGAATCCAAAATGAAGAAAACGTACTCTCACTTGTCCAAAGAAGCGAATCTCGCGGACGAGATTCATTCTAAGGTGGAGATGATGTAACATCATGAAAATAACAGTTCAAAAATACCAAGTTTCAATAGTACAATGACTTAAAATATAAATTATGGTTTCCTGTCTGGTCGCGATACGCGACGAACCAAAAACCCAACGTCAACGCGGTACGCGATGACGTGGTCTGACAACGTGACACGTGTCCCGCCACGTGGCAAACCTACCTATGACTCATCATGCCTACGTTGCGATACGCAATGACATGATCAAGGGACCATCGCGTATCGCGATGGGTCCCGGGAAAAGTCTATAAATAGCAACCTTTTGCACTCAATTCTCTCACCATTTTTCACACACTCTTTCTCTCTAACATCTCTCTAAAAATACCTCGATAAACGTGTACCGACCACCTCGTCTTCCGTGACCATAAAACTCTGACATTTTACCTCGTAAACCGTGCCATTAAACCGACGTCACCTTGAAATACCGACAATATCTCGAAGTACGTGCCGACCCGAGACAAACTACGACCCGCCTCGAAGTACGTGCCGACTAGACGGCCCGATGACCCGCCTCAAAGTACGTGCCGACCCGAGACGACCCGCCTCAAAGTGCGTGCCGACGAGACTTGAAGACCGGCGTGCCTCGATTTGCATGCCAAGGAGGTGTTGATCATGATTCTCGATATACGTGCAAGCGTCGAGGTGCTGCCCGTGAATTTAGAAAATAATAAGCCGAACAAGGTAGGCATAATGCCCGAATAAAATATTAATAAAGTAATAAAGGCTTAGACCCTAGTCAAGGGTATAGTTATTACCTCGAAAATATACAAAAGGAAATAAAGTAAAGAAATTATATAAAGAAAAAAAAATATAAATATAAATATTGGTTATGCATAAAATGAAATTATTATTGAAAAGATTTTAGATAATAATAAAAGAAAAGAAATAAAAGAAAAACAAATGAAGGAATATTTATAAAAATACTATTTAAAAGCATTTTAAATAGATAAATATATATATATATATACATTGTTTAAGTTATTAATATAAAATAAAGGATATATATAAGTATACGTTTTGGAAAGCGTAGATTTTAGAAAAGAAAACATGACAGACTTAAGGTCCGAATATGAGAATAAGAGATATATGATTTGTATTATAGGTTTAAACATATTATATAAGAAAAGAAAAAGATAAAGTAGAAAATAGTTATAGTTGATAATATTATTTAAGTTATTATTCTTAAGTAATAAGAGAAGAAAAGGTTAAGTTTCTTAATGAAGAAGAAACGTAGAGTTTAAGAAAAAGAAAAACAAGTTAAAACTAGAGGTTTATCTTGTAAAAGAAAAGAAAAGTAAATAAGTTAAAAGAAAAGAGTTTTAACTTGAAAAAGCAAAGAAATAAATAATATTTTAAACTAAAGGTTTAAAATAAAAAAAGATGTTTTGAACTAAAGGTTTATAAAGAAATTAAAATCGAGGTAAAGATTTTACAAAAGAGACTAGAGGTCTTAAGCCGGATTGTATATCCGACTAACAAAAAGTTATACTCGTACTATAGGTGCGAGATAACAAAGAAGAGGGAAAGACCCTCGGACAGTGTATTGAAGCTGATCCAAAAGAAAAGGTTATACTCGTACTATAGGTGCTAGATAGCAATGGGAACGACTCTCGGACGGTGTATTGAAGCCGATCCAAATCGAAAAGGTGAATACGCCCCAAACTTTACAAACTTGTTTTCAAACGAGTCAATATGTTAAATGAAAAAGGTTTACATGAGACTAAGTGTCTCTAAAACATTTATAAACAAGGGTATAAACACTGGCCTCATGCTATCGTGTACGTTTATCTAGATCCCTACGTATGTGATGGGCACATCACACCTGGTCACAATTACGCTTCCTGCGGGGAGTATGACCTTGTGTATACGTATAGGCACTCAACTAGTCGAACGCTGCGGTGTGCTGGGGGATCCGAGTGTAGAGACGTGAGTTTATGAATTGAGTTGTTTTAACTTGGTTATTCCTAAGCCACGATTGGCCGAGACCTACGTAGTCTCGAGGGGTGATCAAGTAAAAGAAAAATATTTTTAGCGTCTGCGTGTTCACCAGCATATCGCTGACGTATTTTTTTTTAAACATTTAATGAGATTAAAGTATCAAGAATTGGAGCCATTCATAAAGTGGATGTTCGCAAGGTAGAGATGACTCATTATTTTAAATTATTAAAACAACAAGATTAAACAAAGATTTATAAAACAAATATTTGGGTATTTATTACCCGATAAGTTTTTTCAAACAACAAAATTATATGTTATTAATAATGGTTTCAAAAGTATATAAATATTTTAAATATTTTTAATAAAAAGTCTTCCGCTAAAATAAACTCTGATATATTTACAAAATCGGTACCAACTGTTGGTCACACGCCTAGGCCGTAAGTCGGGGGTGTGACAATACCTCTCGTCGAAGTACATTTCGATGAGTCGATAATCATGGTTGAACGACCCGTTGAGATCATGGATCGCAACGAGAGGAAAACTAAGCGTAGTCGTATTCGGTTAGTCAAAGTTCGATGGGAATCATAGCGTGGCGCGGAATTCACTTGGGAACGAGAAGACGCAATGAAAGTGAAGTATCCACATTTTTTTTCATCCTCATCTTCTTCTTAATTTCAGGACGAAATTTCATAAAGTAGGGAATACTGTGACATTCGTCAAATTCGGGTCTCGAATTGTATTCGTTTGTAATCATTTATTATGTAAACCGACCCATCTTGTAAACCGAAGCTTATGATATAATCAAAATGATAGATTTTATGTTACAAGATTGTTTTACACTTGTTGGGTCTTGAAAACATTCTTTTCGGTCCTTAAAACGCGTAAAAATCACTTAAAACGAACTTCGGGGGCCATTTCTGCCATTTTTGAAAGTTTTGAAAATCTGGTGACCAGCCCATAGCGTAGCGCGATGAGGGTGGCCAAGCCTCATCGCGTGGCGCGATGACCATCAGGTCTGCAGCTACGGATTTTGTTGTTTTGTGTTTTGTTTTAATCCATTTTGCATGAAAACTCTTGTAACTCACACCCATATTTGACCACCAACATTACCCTATACACCACCAGTTCCCTTCATTTTCCCCTGCCAAAACTCCAAAAACTCTCTAAAACATCAAAGATTCAAGGTTGTTTTCTTAGTGTTCTTGAAGGTTTGACTACCAAAAGTCAAACTGAGTTAAATCTTTCATTCTAATTAGCTTATATTGTCACACCCCGACCAAAGGCGGCGGAACATGCCGGGGTGCAACGATTGCTCATAAGTGCATTACACTATTTAAGCAACAATATTTAACAAACTCATTTCATTTCACAATATCGAAAATGTCACATAACAAGGTTCATAAGTCAAATACAACAACATATAACAAAATATAGCAAATCAAATATTTGTGACATCTTCTTCTCCAACTCCATAATCAACCTAGATGCAAACCTGTAACATTTCATAAAATAAAGTTTATCAACACAAAGGTTGGTGAGCAATTCATAGATATTGAAAAATATGTATATAATAAGAAAAGCCACAATCTTGTATACAAAACAACAAATAAATAGCAATAATTTGGATAATATGAGGTCGCTAATAAGAATACATTAGCGGCACCGTCTATAAGAGAATACCAAATAGATTCGGATTTCGTGAGGTCGTTAATAAGAATACATTAACGGCACCGTGCTATAAGAGAATACCATATAGTTCACGGATTTATGATTCAACCCTCCAAAAGCGGTAAACACATAAGCACGTAATCATGTAAGCATAGAACACCAAATCGAGCATTTATTTAAGTAAAATATACAATAACGTTTGTGGTTTAAGACTCAAGTATAAAGCATTTACTTTGAATAAATATGAAATTTCACCCCCAAAACAAAATATAGAAAACGGGGGATAAATGTACTCACGTTCAAGTAATAAACTTGAAAGGTTGGTAATTTGAAGATTTTCCGGAACGACGGATTTAACGTATGAAGCCTAAATAAAAGAAAGTATTGGATTTATAAAGGTTGTCTTGAAGATCTTTAAATAAAATAATTGTTGCAAAAAGTAAACAATTAAAATTCAAGGTTTAAAATGTAACTATTTAAGAATTTATAATAATAACCCTTTAAAAATGTAAGTTTGCTCGAAACCGGGTTAAAGTATCTAACCTTAATATTTACTTAACCAATGTTAAGTAATAAGGTGGGAAAAATGCTAAAATGCAAGTTCCATTGGGATAAAGATACTAAAACGGGTCTTTAGCGAGTGTTCGGGTTGTTGGTTCGGGTCTTGACAAATGATCAAACCCAAAGTCAACTTTCCAAAATATTAATTGTTATGAGATAACTCATTATAATATAACAATACTTAACCAAGTATGTAGATCTGTTGTTTTAGAACTAACAACGTACGTTAAGCACGTGTTCGGTTTTGTCGGTCCAAACTTTGTTATGAGATCAAGTTGGATCCAACATTTCGAAGTACTTAAGAAAATAATTAAAATCAATTTGTAAACTATTTTTAAAGAAATATACAAGTCTTGATAGCTAAAAACACACTTGTGTGACTTAAGCGAGTAAAAATCGGATCGGTTCGGTTTCCATCTCACAACAAGTTTGTAACATCCCGAAATTTCATAGGTAATATTAATTATATTACTTATAAATAGACGGAAAGTTTACTCGGGTTATCAGGAAATAAATAACAGAATAGGAGTTGGTATGGGTCGGGCTAGTGTCGGGTAATGGACGTTGGTTATGGATTTGGATTAATTGAGATGGGTTAAATGAGAATGGGATTTAAGGGATATAAATATCCCCTAAACCCAAAATATCTTCATTCTCACCCTACACCCTAAAACTCCTAACACAAATACACACACATTCTAACCGATCAAGATTCGAAGCCGAGACCCGAGATTTTGTTGGTAGATCTGAGTTGGTAAGGTAAGAACAAATCCAACAAAGCTTATATTACTGTAAATGGTTAGGATTGGATGGGTTAACCGGACCCGAAACCCAAACTGCCCAAATCGGACCCCTAAAACGTCGATTTTAGGCCGATTTGATGGTTGGGATTTGTAGGCGCCGATCATACGATTCCGTGGGTACCAAAATCGAGTTATTTGGCTTAGAAACGAAGGAGTTATGGGCAAACAGATCTGCAGCGCGATAACTTCGCCTGCAAGATTAAGTTCGCCTGATGAACTTCGCCTTCAAGCGTAACTTCGCCTTCAAGCGTAACTTCGCCTGAAGCCAAGTTCGCCTAAGGTTTAACTTCGCCTGAAGCCAAGTTCGCCTAAGGTTTAACTTCGCCTGAAGCCAAGTTCGCCCGAGGTTTAACTTCGCCTGAAGCCAAGTTCGCCTAAGGTTTAACTTTGCCTGAAGCCAAGTTCGCCTAAGGTTAACTTCGCCTAGAGCTAAGTTCGCCCGAGGGTTAACTTCGCCTAAAGCCAAGTTTGGTTAGAAAATAAATTATAAAGCGATAAGTTAAAGTAAGCTAATACTAGGCCACCAGATTAGATCAGACGAGTATTGATACGTGTAACTTGTACAGTCAGCCGAGCTCAGTTAGAGAAGGGATTTACAGCTATCAGAAAAAGAAGCAGAATTCAGGTGAGTTTCTAGCCCCATTCCTTGTTATGTTTTCGGGGCTGTGTGCATACTTGATGTGTTGTTAATACATTTATCCTAAGTGATAAGTGTATGCCATATGTGATATATGCGATATGTATGAATGATTGCTTGATGGTACGTGAACGATCTTCGGATATTGCACGTGCTGTCAGGTTGTAACGTTATAAATATGGTAAGTATGATATGTATGTTTATGTGTATGAACGTAATAAAGTTAATAAAAGAAGGAAATGACGGTTGTATGGTTGTATGGTTACGAAAAGGGTACCGAGCCCTAATAATACTCGAGGTATGATGTATGGTTGTATGGTAACGAAGAGGGAATCGAACCCTACTAATATTCGAAAACAAGGGACCAGACCCTTATAATATCTGTGATGTTAGGGACCAGACCCTTATAATATCTGTGATGTTAGGGACCAGACCCTTATAATATCTGTGATGTTAGGGACCAGACCCTTATAATATCTGTGATGTTAGGGACCAGACCCTCATAATATCTGTGATGTTAGGGACCAGACCCTTACAGTATCTGTGAGGATAGGGACCAGACCCTCATAATATCTGTGATGTTAGGGACCAGACCCTTATAATATCTGTGATGTTAGGGACCAGACCCTTACAATATCTGTGAGGATAGGGACCAGACCCTCATAATATCTGTGATGTTAGGGACCAGACCCTTACAATATCTGTGAGGATAGGGACCAGACCCTCATAATATCTGTGATGTTAGGGACCAGACCCTTATAATATCTGTGATGTTAGGGACCAGACCCTTATAATATCTGTGAGGTTATAGGGCGAAAGGCTCTTTAAAACGTATGATTGTGAATGTAAAGAAAGTATGTAAGTAAGAAAGAAAGTATGTAAGTAAGAATGAAGGTATGAGTACTTATGTGTGTATGAAAGAAAGTTATGAGGTTAAGTACGTATGTATGTAATAAGGTATTGTATGGTATTGTATGATTAACTAGAACTCACTCAGCGTAGCTGACTTTTAGTATGCACGCAGGTGAGTAGGATGAGACAGCTGGCTTGAGTGGAGGACACATGGCAGAAGACTAAAGCCTGGCATCTGAAGATCTGATATGTTTTATAAGTTATGTTTTGATTTTGAAAGACAAGAGGAATGTTTTAAGACATGATTATGAATTGATATGTAATGTTTTATGAAAGTTTTATATTCCGCGTAAAGTTTTTAATAAACTCTGATTTGAAGAACTGTGTTTATGAGTAAATCCGACGCTAAAGTAGGGTGCCCGGGTTCGGGGCCTTACAAAGTTCATAGATGGATTCCACATACCCATATATCATAGATCTTGTATAATAATGTACAAATGAAAATATTTAAGTTCTACAACTAAAATGTCAACAACAAGTCTCTTTAACAAAAGTTCGGTTTGGTTCGGTTTTCATCTCACAATGAGATCATAGATGGTCTCCACATACCCAAGACTTGTAAATGTGACTAACAACTAAAATAAGCAGAAGTTAAACATAAATAATATGTGCAAACAATTTATGTGAGTGTATATATATCAAGAACACGAAGTCCTCCATGAAGCCTTGCCTTACGAGGTCCGAAACTTAACCAACCGGAGTCGGAGAAGTAACTACCAAAGGTAACAAGGGGTGTGTATTATACATATGTTGTACCACCATATTCAAGTATTAATAAGATTATATAGGCTAATTAGAATGAAATATTAAACTCGGTTTGACATTTGGAAGTCAAACCTTCAAGAACACTAAGAAAATAACAACCTTGAATCTATGGAGTTTGAGAGAAAATTTGGAGATGTAGCAATAGTAAAATGAAGAAGATGGGTGTGTATATATAGGGAAGGAGTGAAGGGTTGGGTATAAAGATTCTTTTATGGTTTGCATGAAAATGTGTATGTTTAAATGGTCAAACAATGCATAATAAAAAAATATAAAAATCCAATATTTTATATATTTTATATATTTTAAATGACAAAATCCAATATTTTATATATTTGAAATGTTCGGGTTCCAAACGGGTCGGGTTTACATAACAAAAGTGACCCGAAATTGACGAATGTCACAGTATCTCCTACTCTAGGAAATTTCGTCCAGAAATTTAGACGAAGACGGTGATGCAAACAAATGTGGATACTTCTATTTCATTGTGTCTTCTCATTCCCAAGTAAATTCCGCGCCACGCCATGATTCCCACCGAACTTTGACTAACCGAATATGACTATGCTTGGTTTTCTTCTCGTTGCAATCCATGATCTCAACGGGTCGTTCAACCATTACCATCGACTTGTCGACATGTACTTCGTCAAGAGGTATATGGAGATTACCCTCGGCTAAGCTGTCACATCCCCACTTAAGGCCTAGGCGTGTGACCCAATAGTTGGTACCATATTTGTCAATAAATCAAAGTTGCGTTCGATTAGCGGAAGTCTTATAATACTTGTGGATTAAAGTTGTAATATTACAAAAGACGGGATTATAAAAGATTCCCGTTTTAAGTTAACAAGATTATTTGTTTTAATTATAAACCACCATTTATATATTAAGGTTTTAAACAAAAGATCCGAGCCATCGGATTTAAATATAGCACTTCGACACTCCAAGCGCTATCCTTGTTCACATGCAAAATGTAAGAAAATACATCAGCAACGAATGCTGGTGAACACGCTGACGCTAAAATATTTTCTTTTACTTTATTACCCCTTGAGATTACGCCTGCCTCGGCCCATCGTGGCTTAGGAATAACAAAGTTAAATATCACATTTATAAATTCAAGTCTACTCTAGGTCACCTCAGCAAACACCGCAACATTCGACTTAGTTAAGTACCCGTAAGTATACATAATGATCGTACCTCCTGCGGGAAAGCGTCCTACGATCAGGGTGGTGCGATGTGCCCATCGCGTACTACCACATATGTAAGGATCCAGAGACACGTATACCACAACCTGAGGGATAGGTTTATACTTTCATTTATAATGGTTTTAGGGATACGTAGTCCCTTGTAAACATTTTCATATAACATGTCATTTGAAAACAAGTTTAAAAGTTTGGGGGCGTATTCACCTTATCACTTTGGGACCGGCTTCAACACCGTCCGAAGGTCTTTCCCTTGCTATCTCGCACCTATAGTACGAGTATAACCATTTGTTAGTCGGATATACAATCCGGCTTAAGACCTTTAGTCTTATTTTATAACTCTACCTCGATGAACCTTTAGTTCATAGATCCCTTTTACTTGAAAACCTTTAGTTTAAAAGTATTTATAAACCTTTAGTTTATTTATGAAGCCCGACATTTCTTCTTCTCAAAGAAACATATTCTTTTCTTTTATTATTTAAGAATACTCATTATTACTTAAATAATATTTTCATAACAAAGAATATATACATCACACATATATAATATTCATATTCTATCTTTATTCTTTTCTTTATTATGTTTTCTTTTCTTTTATCGAGGTATCGAGTATAACCTCGACTTAAGGTTTAAGCCGTTATAATATTTTATTATTATATTCATTGGCGTTTTAAGTCTTACCTTAAAGTCTTAAGAAAACCCTAGTGATTCGAGCAGCACTCCAACGCCGCTTCACTTCTCGATCAACTCTTTTTCTCGACACTCCTTTCTCGACACGCAAATCAATGAACGCCAATCTTCAACACTCTTTGGCACGCTTCTCGAGACTCATTGCCATAATAACAAACGTCTTCTTGGTATATGGGTGGAGGGTGGCACAAACTTCGAGGAATCGTTGGAACACAAAACGAGGAATCGGAGCACGTTTAGCGAGGAAATAAGGCACGAACTTCGAGGTATGATAATATGGCTAGAGAGATGTTATAGAGAGAGAGGATGACTGATTTTGGTGTGATTGGAAAGAGATCCCGGACCTGCTATTTATAGACAAAACCTGGAGTCCCATCGCGGTACGCGACGGCCTCCTGCGCACCCGTCGCGTACCGCGACGTAGCCCTGGCCAGTCACAATGTAGGTCTGACACGTGTCGCCACTTGGCAGACGGTGTGCCACGTGTTGACACGTGGCGGACGACGTGCCACGTGTCGGTGTGCCACGTGTGGACACGTGGCAGCTCTTGTGCCAGAGGTGTCAGGCCACGTCATCGTGATACGCGATGACGTTGGCTCAACAGCGATCGCGTATCGCTGTTGACTCCATCTAGAACCTTTAACCAAGCCTCATCGCGATACGTGATGGGCTTGTCCTTTATCCCGTCGCGTATCGCGATATGACAAGAAAACAGAATTTTTGTTTTAAACCCTAAGGTTTGGAATTTTGCCACTTTTGGTCCTTTGACTTTGGAAAGTTGACAATTTGAACTCGGAATTTTCATAATGTTACATAAGCACTTCTTAAGATTCAAAACATGAAATGTCGGATGAACACCGGCAAGTTCTTGCGGTAGTTCGATTCGATAAGCTACCTTCCCAACACGCTCAAGGATTTTGAAAGGACCAACGCAACGAGGAGCTAGCTTACCCTTCTTTCCGAAACGGACTACCCTCTTCCAAGGAGATACTTTTAGAAGGACAAGATCGTCAACATTAAATTCGATCGGTTTTCGCCGTTTATCTGCGTAACTCTTTTAACGACTTCTAGCGGCTAAGAGGTTCTTACGGATTTGACAACTTTAACCCGGTTTCGAGCAAACTTGCATTTTTAAAGGGTTATTATTATAAATTCCCAAATAGTTACATTTTAAATCTTGAACTTTAATTGTTTACATTTCACAATAATTGTTTTATTTAAAGATCTCAAGACAACCTTTTAATCCAAGACTTTCTTTATCTAGGCTTTGTTCGTTAAACTCGCCGTTCTGGCAAATCTCCAAATTATCATCTTTCAAGTTTATTATTTGAACGTGAGTACTTTCATACCCCGTTTTCCATCTTTTGTTTTGGGGTGAAATTTCATACTTATCTAAACTAAATGCTTTATACTTGAGTCTTAAACCACAAACGTTATTGTATACTTTACTTAAATAATTGCTCGATTTGGTGTTCTACGTTTACATGATTATTTGCCTACATGTTTATCGCTTTTGGTTGGTGGAACTATAAATCCTAGTCTATTTGGCAACCCCTTATAGCAAGGTGTCATTAACGTAATGCTATTAACGATAATTATAAAATCCTAGACTATTTGGCATCCCTTTATAGCTAAGTGTCGCTAATGTGTTTAGCGATATCTATTTATCCAAGTTATTGCTTTTATTTATTGTTTCGTATACAAGATTGTGGTTTTTTCGTACTATACACTATTATGCTCAAACTTATGAACTGCTCACCAACCTTTGTGTTGATAAACTTTATTTTATGAAATGTTACAGGTTTGCATTGAGGTTGATTGTGGAGTTGAAGAAAACGTCATCGAGACCTTTAAGATATTAGCAAAAAAAATGAACAATATTTGATTTACTATATTTTGCAAAATATGAACAATATTGGATTTTATGTTACAATATTGTTTTACACTTGTTGGGTCTTGAAAACAAACCTTTAGGATATTAGCAAAAAAAATGAACAGTATTTGATTTGCTATATTTGGCAAAAAATGAACAATATTAGATTTTATGTTACAATATTGTTTTACACTTGTTGGGTCTTGAAAACATTCTTTTCGGTCCTTAAAACACATAAAAATCACTTAAAACGAACTTCGGGGGCCAATTCTGCCATTTTTGAAAGTTTGGAAAAATCTGGTGAGCAGCCCATAGCGTAGAGCGATGGGGGTGGCCAAGCCCCATCGCATGGCGCGATGACCATCAGGTCCGCAGCTACGGATTTTATTGTTTTGTGTTTTGTTTTGATCCATTTTGCATGAAAACTCTTGTAACTCACACCCATATTTGACCACCAACATTACCCTATATATACACCATCATTTCCCTTCAATTTCCCCTGCTAAAACTCCAAAAACTCTCTCAAACATCAAAGATTCAAGGTTATTTTCTTAGTGTTCTTGAAGGTTTGACTTCCAAAAGTCAGACTGAGTTAAATCTTTCATTCTAATTAGCTTATATAGTCTTATTAATACTTGATTATGGTGGTACAACATATATATAATATAATACCCCTTGTTTCCTTTGGTAGTTACTTCTCTGATTCCGGTCGGTGAGGTTTCGGACCTCGTAAGGCAAGGCTTCATGGGGGACTTTCAAGTCCTTGATATATATATATATATATATATATATATATATATATATATATATTACTTGTTTATACATATTAATCTTGCTTAACTTCTGCTCATTTTAGTTTGTTAGTCATATTTACAAGTTCCATGGTTATGGGTTCTAAGAGTCTAGCCTCGGTTTAACCGTAAATAGCTCTAGACCGTAAACGGAACTTTTATTTAAAGACTTTGTTGTTAACTTTTTAGTTGTAAAACTTAAGTATCATTTTTTATAAACTATTATACAAGTTCTTAGATATTTTGGCATGTGGAAACCATCTATGAACTTATTGTGAGATGGAAACCGAACCAAACCGAACTAAACCAATTTTCACTCGCTTAAGACACACAAGTGTGTTTTTAGCTAGCAAGACTTGTATATTTCTTTAAAAATAGTTTACAAACTGATTTTAATTATTTTCTTAAGTACATGGAAATGTTGGATCCAACTTGATCTCATAACAAAGTTTGGACCGACAAAACCGAACACTCGCTTAACGTGCGTTGTTAGTTCTAAAACACTAGAACTACATACTTGGTTAAGCATTATTAAATTTTATTGAGTTATCTCATAACATTCATTATTTTGGAAAGTTAACTTTGGATTTGACCAATTATCAAGACCCAAACCAACAACCGAACACTCAATTAAAACCCGTTTTAGTATCTTTATCCCAAAGGGACTTGCATTCTTGCATTTTACCCACCTTATTACTTAACATAGGTTGAGTAAATATTAAGGTTAGATACTTTAACCCGGTTTCGAGCAAACTTGCATTTTTAAAGGGTTATTATTATAAATTCCCAAATAGTTACATTTTAAACCTTGAACTTTAATTGTTTACATTTCGTAATAATTATTTTATTTAAAGATCTCAAGACAACCTTTTAATCCAAGACTTTCTTTATCTAGGCTTTGTTCGTTAAACTCGTCGTTCCGGCAAATCTCCAAATAATCATCTTTCAAGTTTATTACTTGAACGTGAGTACTTTCATACCCCGTTTTCCATCTTTCGTTTTGGGGTGACATTTCACACTTATCTAAACTAAATGCATTATACTTGAGTCTTAAACCACAAACGTTATTGTATACTTTACTTAAATAATTGCTCGATTTGGTGTTCTACGCTTACATGATTATTTGCCTACGTGTTTATCGCTTTTGGTTGGTGGAACTATAAATCCTAGTCTATTTGGCAACCCTTTATAGCAAGGTGTCGTTAACGTAATGCTATTAACGATAACTATAAAGTCCTAGACTATTTGACATCCCCTTATAGCTAGGTGTCGCCAATGTGTTTAGCGATATCTATTTATCCAAGTTATTGTTTTTATTTATTGTTTCTTATACAAGATTGTGGACTTTTCGTACTATATACTATTATGCTCAAACTTATGAATTGCTCACCAACCTTTGTGTTGATATTTTTATAAAATGTTACAGGTTTGCATTGAGGTTGATTGTGGAGTTGAAGAAAACGTCATCGAGACCTTTAGGATATTAGCAAAACAAAAATGTACAATATTTTATTTGCTATATTTTGTTATATTTTGTTGTGACTATCTTATGAATATTGTTATGCGACATTTTCGATGTTGTGAAATGAAATGAGCTTGTTAAATATTGCCGCTTTAAATAGTGTCATGCTTATGAGCAATCGTTGCACCCCGGCATGTTCCACCGCCTTGGGTCAGGGTGTGACAACGCCCGTGCCAACAAAGGAACATGAATGTGCCCTTTATCAATGTTCATATGGTATTTCATTGGAGATTTATCGAAGCTTGTCTAAAAGTTGCATGAAAAAGTTCTTCAAATTGACTAAAAAACAGTATCAAGTTGCAAATGATCATTAGCCGTAAATGAAAATCAATACAAGTTTGTTAACCAAGAGTAAAATTGTCACAAGTTGCAATAGTACATCAATGGCAAGTTGACTGTCACTGACAAATGGCCAGCTAGTGATACCATTGATGAAGTTGTATATTGAAGTTCTTATCGAAAACTGGTGTAACTTGTCACACCCCGGCCAAAGCCAGTGGAACATGCCGGGGCACGACGGATTGCGCATGAACATAATGATGCTATTAAAGTGACAATATTTAATCAACTCATTCATTTCATTTAACATCAATATACATCTCATCTTGTTTGTACAAATGAAACAAACTACAATGAAATACATAGTTCATTAAACTAATAACCTAAACGGTCTAGAATAAAAAAATGCCTTCAATCTTCAATCAACCAATTATTAAACCTATAACATTGCATAAAATATATTTTGTCAACACGGATGTTGGTGAGAAATTCCGTGATTTAATATGAGGCAAAATCCACAACTCATATGTGAAACCATAAATAAAAGCGAGAGTTGAGGTATATAAATCATAAATAAACGAGGCTCATTTCTAACAGATAAACTACCAAATTGCAAGGAGGAGCATCATACTTATTAAGGATAAGGATGAGGCTAAATAAAAAGAACAATAAACATTTAGCAATTAATCATATGAGGCATATAACACACAATTGGACAATTATTCTAAGTAACTCATAAACTAGAGTTTGTGGTTTGAGGAACCAAGTCTTAAATCATCTTTGCTAAGTAAGTATGCAAGCTACCTCCAAAATATAAGAGAAAACGGGAATGAAATTACTCACCTGGAATAAGTGACTTTAATGAAGAAATACTTAGAATAAAAACTTCAAGAAAGTGAGCCCAATGGTTTAACGTGAGCGTCCTAGATTGAAAGATCTTGAGTTAATATTGAGTCTTGAATATGGAATATAAATGGTAAAATAGTTCATAAAAACAAGGCTTGGGTTTTCAGGATTTTAAGTTATATTTTACAAAATGCTGTTAATAACGTATGTATAAAATAAAATGAGTTTTACATGAAACCGAGTCTTTGATGTTTGGTTTTACTCAACCTTTGTTAAGTTTTACATAGGGGAGTTGGTTTAGTACTAGTATGCATAATCCCACTAATGTAAGCATCTAGATCTGACTTTTAATTATTTGTTCGGTTTAGTCAGTTCGGTACTTGATAAAGTACCAAATCCGAATCCAACTTACCAAACTATTTAAATATATGAAATACTTAAATAAAATCAGTAACTTAAACAAGTTTGAGAATTTTATTAATTAACACGGGTTTAAATGAGTGTAAGTCGACCCGGTCTTAGCATAATACAAAGTTTGGTTCTAACATACCATAATATTAGAAATACTAATAATTTAAAGTGAAACATAAGTTAGAAAGGTTAGGAAAGATATATGTGGTTTGATCGGTGACTAGCTCGTTAAGACAAGTAGTTCGACTTTTACTCGGTTTTACACTAAACTTGATTTAAGCCAAGATTTGTTCCAACACAAAATCTTAAGTAATATGAGAAATATAAAGTAAAACATAACTAAAAAATAGATTGAACTTTTTGTGGTTTGAACATTGACTAACTTGTTAAAACAAGTGTTCGGTTTTTACTCGAAACTTGGGTTCAAGCCAAGATTTGTTCTACACTTCCATAACAACCATATAATAACTAAAATTTAAAGAAAAACTTAGATCTAAAGTGTTTGATAGTTGCATCAAAAGTTTATTAAAATGCTTAAATAAATGTTCGATTTGGTTCGGTCCTTGACTCGGTATGAAACCGATGATGGTTATCACATGTCCAACACCATAGAACAAAAATATAAAGAAAAACTTATATATAGAATGTTTCATGCAACATGGTTGCTTAAAAGTTAATTAGAGTGTTTAAACGGGTGTTCGGTTTTGGTTCGGTCCTTGACTCGGTGTTTGACCGAGGATGGTTACCACATGTACAAACCATAGAACTAAAATAAAGTAAAATTTTCATATATAAACTCAAACAGAAAGTTAAGCGAGTAAACTTCCCGAAAACGACCCAAAGGAGCCTAAAATGCATAAATATGTGTTTGAATGTCCACAAGCCTTAAATAAAGTAGAGAATGGTTTTCTCAACATTAAATAACTATGAACAACTGAAAATATCAAAAAAATATACTCGAAACGGATTGAAATGCAAGATTCAGTTACGTTGACATTTAAAGTCACACTTAAGCAAAACTAGCAAGAACAACTTGCAAGTTCAAACAATTTGGGAGGAAGAGAGGAAGATGAGCAGGAGAAAATGGCTGGGATAAAGGGGTATTTATAGGGGAGGATTAAGGTTTGAGGAAATGGATAATGCGTATGTCCGGTGTTTAAACTGGTACACTTTGATTCTTTTATTTAAATGATTTTTGATTTAAATAAATTATATCCAGAGATAATAATGTGTTTGGAGGATTCTAGAATAATTATGGGTTGAGTCTCAGTCGTTTTGGAGGTAAAAACACGAGTTCGGGCTTAAAACGAGCAAAACCCGAATTTTATTTTTTTTTTGCGTAAATTAAGCGAGTTAGGGGTATAGATGATATAACAAAACGACAAGTATAAAACACGATCATAACATAAAATCCATCATTTATTAATAACCAAATATCCGAAAATCAAAACGGGTCGGGTTTACATTATAAAACAAACACAAAGCGAACCGAAAAATGATGAATGTCATATAACTGTCGTGGTTACACCTTAACTATCATAGATTTTCAAGACAGGTTGCGACGTTTCGCCATAACCCTTGTAATGGTTCAACTATGTATAAAAGCAACCATCTGGTCTAATTTATATATAGGGATGGCAGTCGAACCCAGACCCAACAGGAATACCCGAAGGCCGAAACCCAACATAATTGGGACGGGTATTACCCGTCCCATTAGGGTTTGGGACGGATTTGAGATTAGTTTTGAAATTTTTCGCGGGTCTGGGACGGGTTGGGATTATAAAATACCCGGTTACCCGGCCCGATTACCCATAACATTGACCAATTTACCCGATTATATACCCGACATAATTTTTTGTATATAATGTTATACATATATAAATACATATGTTAATATAGTAATATTAAAAGTAGTATTTTTGTTTTTTTGTTAAGCGGTGTTGTGGTGTCGTTCAACTAATTGACTAAAAGATACAAGATACAGTAACATTAAAAAAAAAGCATATTCTATTATATTTATATATATTAATCAATTAAAAATAATTTGACAATTCACTTTCCAATCAAATTCTTATTAACTAATGGATCTATTTGTTACTGTAGCTAACATGTCCACTTTTTTGCTACTTTTTTTTCTTAGAATTGTATATTTTTTTTGAATTAAATGTATCATGAAACTAGAACAATTACTATATCGTTTTGGTTGATTTGGATTATTTTACAGTGATCATTTTTTTTTAATTGATTGGTTATATATATTGTCAAAACCCGATTGATTTTATGTCGGGTGTGCCCAGTGGGTATTTTTAATAAACTAACGGTTATGCCCGATACCCGACGGGTAATTACCCGATAAAAACACGACGGGTTCGGGGCGGGTCTGGGATGGGTTTTTATAATCAGGTTCGGGTCTAGGTCTAAGAATACCTAGACACGTCCCAGACCCGATTTATTGCCATCCCTATAATTATATTTGGAATTTCAATTTTGTATTTTTTTTTCACGTTGAAAAATCGTATTGTTATTTGAGAAACACATTCTTTCTTTCTTGTCTGATTATTGATCTTTTTTTTATCTATAAAATACTTGAATATGAGCATAACTATTAAAAAAACCTTTTTATAGGAAACATACAACATATGAGAGAATGATATTTTTAAAGTAATGGAAAAAAAATTCCGGTTTAAACTTCAAACCACCCATCTAAACTAGGGAAGAGCTTTCCTTTCTAAATACTTGTACCTGTACCTGTTCAGTACCCATACCTGTATATGTACGTGTGTATTGGGTACGTGTATGGGTACACAAATTTACTGATTATAGGTATGGGTACTTTCGGGTACACATACGGGTACAAGTACGGGTATTATGGGTACTGATACCCGTTTAGAATATGTATGAGTCTTTTATTAGGTTTCCAACACTTATGACTTAACTTTCAAGCCGGATTTTCAAAACATAATATATATTAGTTGAATAAGTTCATTCTCAATTTATATGTGTATATTCATATATTTTTTTTCCATTAAAACGTGTATGTGTAATTGTGTATATAATTAAATAATATCTATTAACTTTCACTCTTGTTTTTCTATAGAAATTGAGGAAGTAATAAACTAAGAAAAGGAAAAGGGAATGAATTTTATACTATAGTTGATTTGTTTCATTTTTAGTTTTGGTTGCGATATTACGGTTTTTGTATTATAGATAATTGATTGTCGGTATCGTACCGTTACCGATACCTAGTTTAGTGGAGATTTTTTTATAAAAAAGAGCAAAGAGGTACCAAAGCGAGTACCGTACCCAAAGTACCTGTACCAGTAACCGTACCCTATAATTCGGGTACAGGTACCAAGATTTACTGATTTTAGGTACGGGTACTTTCGGGTACATGTATGGGTACGATCCCGATCTCATCCCTAATCTAAACCATTAGGTCACCCACAACACAAAGTTTGTGGGTGCCCTCCGAGTGACATGGCAAGGTATTGACGAGTAGGCGAAGAACGATAGCGTTCATTTAAGAAAAGTTTAAACTAACGTAGTGTTAGATGTGTCGGTTTATGAAAACTTACTTTTATATATTTTTTCCCCTTATATATAAAAAAATATCTATATACTGTCTTTCTGTTACTGTACCAATTGAACCCCATACAAACCCTAATTCTCACCACCACCACACCCATGGGCGATCGAAGAGACAGAGACCGTGACCGTGATCGAGACCACAGAGACAGAGACAGGGACCGTAAACGAGACAGAGATGACCGTGACCGTCACCGCCATCGACACCTCGACCATGACCGAGACCGTTCTCACCGTACCAGGTCACGAACTCGTTCCCCTGACCAACGTCGATCACGTTCTCGATCCACCGACCGACACCGCAGTAGTAGAAGAACTCACCACCGTACTCCATCCCCTGACCACTCTCGTAAGCGTCGAAGGCACGCCGATGAAGATACCGAGCGCGCTGCGGCCGTGGTTTCGGATTTTGTGGATGAGATTGTGAAGGAGAAACAGCAGAAGAAGAATTCTAAGGAGGTGGAGATGAGTGAAGTGGATGCTGGCGGTGAGATGGATGCCAATGAAATTGAGATGATGGGGATTCCCGTTGGCTTCGATTCCACTAAAGGGAAGCCGGTCGAAGGGAATGATGTGAGCGGGATTAGAGCTGTCACCAAAAGACAGCCCAGGCAGTATATGAACCGTCGCGGTGGGTTTAATCGCCCGCTACCTGCTGAAGTCAACCGCTGATTCAGGTTGGGGTTTTTGTTTTTTCTGTTTTTCACTTTCTTGAATCTTGAGTTTTATTTAAGTCTAGTGGTTTTAATATGGAATTGTGCTTAGCTTTACTCATATATGCCATGCTACATTGTAAAAGATGACATGGTATGCATTGTTTAAGTGCTTAACATGCTGTGGTGATGGTTTCATATGAACACACATGTTAGATATGACTTGCTTGCTTACATGCTAATTATGTGATTTAACAACGTTAAGTCCTATATTATAACCATTGCATGATATTATTTAGTATGATAGAAAGCGAGCTCTACACATTTCATTCACTATCTTAAACTGAAAGGTTGCTGGAACGAGTCCAATGCTGTTGATACAGCTAGGTGACACATACAACTTTTGTAAGGAAAAAGGACTACTTTTGCATATTTCATGCGTATATGAGATACCTTAGAAGTTAGAACATTAACCATGGATAATTTTTTGCATAAAAACCTAGGATAGAATGGCTAATGCTACTAAATACCATCTATTCACACTAATAGATGATGTATGAAGCATTCTGTCAAAGTGTCAAACTTAAGATATCATAAATTTAATGAAGTGGAGCATGAAGCAAAGTAGTCTTTCAAGAAAACAAGGCGCCAGTTGAACAAAATAATCTATAGAGGGGGAATAAGATTGAATAATTACTAATGATGGCCTGTTATTGCTTCATTTCAAGTGCAAGATCTGCTTGAGTTGTTTTTGTCTTTGATTCACTAGTTTGCAATTCTACATTAAGGTATTTTGTCTACTTAGTTCTTTCATTAATTTCACGATATGAATGAAAGTTGAATGATTGACCAGTTTACAAGATGAATTGCACCAAGCAGCTGTCTGTTCATTGGATAGATAAAATCTATTAGAAGGCATAGGAGCAAAGGCTTGTTTCTCTTCTAAAGAAGGTTTTAGTCTCATTTTTTGTTTCAAAATGAGCTTATGGAAGCCTGAATTTGAGTATTTCTTGTTTTTTTAACACTTAAGGGATTGTATGGCCTAAAACATGGACCATCTATGATCTATGTTTGAGAATAGGTTTATATCAGATGTGAGGTCGTTTTGAGAGTTTTAGCGTTTCTCTGCTTGTATTTGTATTGCCCCTCTTCGGTTGATGACCCATCAGCAGCCAATCAATTTCAGCCATTAACACCCACCGATCAGCAGCTGCTGTTTCTGGTTTTGTTCATCACTTCTGAAACTGGACAGCTCAGCTTGTTTTGGTCACCATTGGGTTACTTGTCTCATGAGAAATCTTGTTCTAATTAGCTGTTATGCTTCTAGCACTGAATTTGAATTTTGTTTTACTAATTGAATAAGAATTGAGGTATGTTCAGATATGATTCATTAATATTCATTGCTGGCCTACATCTATGTTTCACATTAGTTAATGGTTAACCAAGGGAAAATATATCTCCAAACTTTTAACAAAAAGTCAACACTTAAGGTCTTTGATGTAGCAATATATACACATGATAGTGCATATGTGCCATCATGCATGTAATTAGGCTTATAATAAAACTGCAAGTGCTTTTTTATATTGATTAGATATGATAGTCAATAGTCTTTCATTTATCTAATTTGTCAGATAACACTTTGAATGCAAATTAATCGTTACATGTTTTGGTCTTTGCAGGGATATTGATTTTTCTATTGAGATTTGAGAGGTGAAAGTTTAATGCTTGAAGACACAACAAACTCATCCATTGATAGGGCAAAGTCAAGATTTTTAATGTCATCAATTCTTGTAAGTTACTTGATATGTTTTTTGGAGGATTTCTGCTGGTGTATTCAAGTTTGTGTAGGATGATTTGCTTTGTAACTCATTTACTTGAACTATATGCACATCCTACAATGCGGTCATGTACGCTTCATCCAAAATCGGTGCTTGTATTTTAAATTCGTGACTTTAGTGCATCACCCTTTCACATTTGTTGAACAAGTCGGACAGTCAGTCGTACCCCGTCTGGTAGCTTGTTTATATAAAACTTACTGGTTTCACTTATTAATTTCCAATTTTAGCTTTCTGCTTTGCTTTATAAGGAGTAATGGGTAGTTGACCTTATGTCATGTGAACGTTTGGAATCTGCAATATTTGGCATTCTGTTCTTTAACCGAAGAGGGCTATGAAAGACTGCTGAATTTATCAGCAGGTGCTGACTCAGACTTATTTAGGCTCAGTATCTGCAAAACTAACCAAGATTTGTTACAAATAATGCAAGTTAAATAGAACCTGTGTTCATTTTACCACAAAAGTAAAACAATGGCAAACAGGAAGTCAAAAGTGTCATTTGACCTGTCTTTGACACCTTGATCATGTGTGTAGGATATAATTGAATCTAGGGACTAGACTGCTATTGAGCATAGGCTGGTCTTTCCTGACTTGTTTTGACTGGCAAAACCGATCAATGAGCTCATGTCTGCTTTTAGTTTTTGATTTATTTCGTTAGAGGTTATGTGAGGATTTCGTGGCGCGCGGTACGTCAAGACTTTCTGTCTTGAGGAAACTTGCTAGCATAATGCGTCGAACAGTTTCTTTGCATTATAACGTGTCAACAGGTTTTAGCATTTGTCATTTGTGTTCGAGCAGATGTTGCAAAATTGCCATGTTGGGTATGCTCGGTTGTGATTCAATATAGATTCAGATCCTACGCTATTTGGTCAAAACACAGATTTGGTGAATTGTTATGCTTGTATGATAAAGTACAATTCTTAAGTTATATTTAATCGTTTTATGTTATTATATCATCATTTTTTTCCTGTCTATATAAGCAAGACACATAATGCCCGTGTACTATAACAAAATACATGCTATGTGGATGGAATACAAACTCACCGATATGTGTGCATATGTATTACAATGTAACCTTTTTTATTTCACAGATTTTATACCCATTTGTACATGTAAAAAGATAAGTTTAAATCGTTGATGATTGGTGCATAGTTAACAAAGAATGGCAAATCCAGGCCAAAATAAAGATAACATATGGAGAATATGTTGAGCAGCCTATGCATAAAGACTATAGATGGTATATTGGTCCTCGAGATTTGTCTTCAAGGAGCAATTTTAATTAAGTATTCGACATGCATATTGCATAATGGCATGCATGTGTTATGATTAAACCATCTCCAAAGGTGAGGAATGGCGAACACCTAGCTGACCTTTATATCGGCTGCCCAGCCTTTCCCTCTTCCACGGATTCAGAGCCTCTCTCCCCCATTCTCATCTTCATTCATCCATGCCCTTGCAAGTTGCAACAGGGCAGTACCTTCACAGGCGCTCAAACTCCTATCGAGCCCTTCCAACAGGCGTTTCCACCTCGACTTCATAGTCTTAATAACAAATAAAGTAGCCATACCATGGCACAAAAATTAAAACTCGTATTTAATTTGGTTAGGCAATTATCAAAGTTTTTGGTTGCATAATTGTTAGTTGCAAAATACGCTCAAAGTTTTCTTACATTAAAGCTCGAATGAGAATTTTATGAAACCCAAAAGATTTTACATGGTCAACATACTTCTTGTTGAGTAACAATCCAAGATTCAGTTGATTACCAAACACATCGACATTTCCAACAAGTCTAGCAGGTTATGCCAAATTCCTCATGGTCAAAGGTGTCAATCGTGTTAGTTTGGCATATTGACGGTTTCGTCAATTGGATCGTTCAACCCAAACAACTTGTATATTTTATTTGTATCCCAAAACATCAAGCATAACCGGCACACACTTAAATTTGTGTAACCCGAACACAACTCGTTTAACACATTTATTTAAATGTCTCAAACAGGTTAGTGGATGATAACCAAGTTGTCAGTGACAAATTCAGGATGTTTTCTCAATGAGGGCAAAAAATAAGCTATGTTAGAACAAGTCAAGCCAAAATGGGTCGAGTAAAAAAGTTATATAAAATTGTAGCGAAAAATCAAACGCATTAACTGTGCATGGGTTTGAGAGGTTTCAAAGGGTTAACCTCATAAAAAGGCGATACTAAAGGATTATGTGCATTTGTTTATAAGTATAATAAACATAAGCTATTTCCAACAAGTATCCGACTTATTGCAATGTAGATGAATAAGTCACTAGACCATTTAGTTGATTTTGATATCGTTAACAAGAAAAGTTAATAAATATATTTTCTTCAAAACACAGTGGGGTTCGTCTCGCACTAGAAACTGACATGTACCTCTACGGCTCTACCTCTACTTCTAAAGTAAAGTAATTTATAACAATGTTTCTATATTCTTTGTTATTTCTCATTTAAAAATTCAAACCCTAAATTGATTTGACAACGCAAATAAACGGAGATTAATCTAACAATGAAATAACATTTAAGTCGTAAACAAAACAAGTTGAATGATAGAAATAAACAAATAATTTCGAGCCTACAACATCGAATTTGATTTTGGTTTGCAAGTCGCGGCCTCGATTCTCCCAAGGTGTTTTTTCAAATGTAAAATGACTGCAGTTTGCGAACCACTATCTACAAACATCTGAAGAAGATGTAGACCAAACCCTATAGTATGCAAAAAGAAGATTTTTTGTTTTTTTAATATTCGTAGACTGCTAAAATAACTGGTGGTGATACGAACTGTGGTAGTGGATGGTGACGGTGGTGACGGATGAGGACGATGGGTGTTGATAGGGTATGAAAAAGTTTAAATAAGTTGAATATTAGCTTATTTTTTAAAATTATAAAAACGCTTTTCAGGTCTTAAAAAAATATCCGCCTTCCCGATTGCATACCTTGTAAAGTTGTAAGCAAAGACAAAAGAAGCTGTTCAAAATCTCTTATTAACAACCCACAAACCACCACCAAGCTCATCACTCTCTCCGCCGCGTCTCAATCTTCACTTCACTCCAAACTCAAATCACTTGCTCGTAATTACATTACATCTACTCCAAATTAGGGTTTGCTCTTTCCCTTATATTTAATTCTTCCATACCAGATGTTGTTTATATTCTCTATAATATCCACAACAATGTTAATTATATCAAATTTAGTTTCTGTATATCGATTTGCCCTAATTTTATCTTTAATGTTTTAATACAATTGACAGTGAATCAGTGATGATGAATGACTTGTAGAAGAAGATACTGAAGCTTTCATTTTAACTATTGGTGGTGGTAGCTGCTTACATACATTTTTGTTTGATTAAATATATTAAGTAAGGTTGATCACGGTTTCATTCATTTCGTTTTTGTGCTATGTTGAAACAACAATGTAACTTATTAATTTATTATCTCTTTTCTAGCAATGGCTGATTTTTTAACTTCGACTCACCGATCCAAGTGGATCTTCACTCCCCATGATCTGGTACACTATCATCAGAAACTTCTTTTTTAATTTCATGAATTGAAGTAAATAATTCAAATTTCTGTAGAAAGACAAATACAAGGCTGCAAATCATAGAGCAAAACAGATGCTGGAAAAGGTATGGAACAAATTTGTAGTTAATAACATAACGTATCGTTGATTTTGTTGGTTTATTATTTTAACAATTTGTTAATCTGGTGTGTGTAGTATGGAGCAACAAGGGTGGATGTTGATCTTGATGGCTCATTGTCATATCCGGAGCTTCAAACTGACGTAAAGGAAAATGGTATTTAACAATGATACTTGACTCACTGACTTCACTCACTTTGCTCTTCTATTAGCTGATTACTCTGTTACTTTAATTGCCATTAGCCGAGAAGCATTCTCGTGTAAAACCTCTTAAGGTAGACGAGGAACAACTCATCCGTGCATTTTACGAGTTCAAAATTCAAGACGTATGTGATGCCTTTAAATTCTCTCGAAAAATACAGGTACTTGAACTTTAAAACTTTTTTTTCTTTAACCAAGAAAATAAATGTTCACAAGTTTACATTTTGGATTGTTTTTATATTTTCTTTTCTATGGTTTGTAGGCAACAGCTCTTATATATTTCAAACGGTTCTATCTGCAATGGTCAGTGATGGAACATCATCCAAAAGACATCATGTAAAGTTGATCTGCACTCGTTTTTCTTGAAAAGAAAATATTACACGTGCATATTTGTATTTTTCTATGTGCTTATATGTACGTTTAAACAGGTTGACTTGCATATATACAGCCTGTAAAGAAGAAGAAAATCATGTATCAGCTGAAGAGCTCGGTAAGGGTATCGATCAGGATCATCAAGTGATTCTCAATAATGAGATGCTTGTTCTTCAGGCATGAAATATCTCACATGACTATTTTGATTTTATTTATAGATATTTTTTTCTTTCGTTTTAAACCTTAGTTTGCTTCTATTGTAGTCTCTCGGATTTGATCTTATCGTTTATTCGCCGTACCGCTCAGTTGACGGTTTTATTAGTGATATGGAGTTTGGTTTGCCCATTTCTCTGCACTATTGTTCTAAACTTCTAAAAACTTCCAGCAACGTCTATTGTTGTATTTGTTTATTTTATTCTATCCAGCTAATGATTTGCACTTGTGCTGTCTTACTAGGATTTTATCTACTCAAACAATGGTCAACTTCAACATCTGAAGGTGCATATTCTTTATTGTGAATCATCATGCCCGGATTTCTTTATTTGAATTTATGTAGATATAAGTAATCATTGGATTATAATTATTATGTAATATATAGGATTTACACGAGACAGCTAAGATGGTGGCTGACAAGACAATGCGAACTGAGGCGTCTCTTCTGTTTTCTCCTGGTCGGGTATCCATTGCAGTCATATACAGTATTATTGTTTTAAAAAAGTAATAATTAATACATAACTATTTACAAAAAAAAATGATGAGCTGGTGTAGCTGGCGTTGGCTGCTCTTCGTAGAGCAAATGAGGAGTACCCACTTGTTAACTTTGAAAGGTAAAGGTTTAATCTTTTTCTAGAATTATTATCATTATTAGAATGCAACTCTTTTAAATTTTTAAAATTGTGTTTTATGCAGATACCTGAACAACATTCTCTCTCGTCAACATCCCGCACGACCTGTTCCCGAGCTCACAAAGTATCTAGATGCTATTGACCTGATGGTAAGCATATTTACTCTAATATGATATTGTATCAAATAGAAAAAATACAAAATATCGCATTACTTCACTTGTACTTGTTGGTGGATTATATAGGTAAATAATCTTGTTACACCTACTGCTGCGGATATGAAACACATTGATAGGAAGCTAAAGTATTGTTGGGATCCAGGATCACATGAAAAGTATTCTCTTATTCATATTTTCCTTCAAATACTGCCAAGTTTGACTTTAACAGGCACTCATGTTTGACTTTTGTTCATATCAGGAGTAAGAAACGAAAACATAGGTCAAAAGACTGACCTTCATGGAGCTTCAAATTTTGGGTGCAGAGAAGAGTTATCGATTTTCTTTCGGTTATACTATTACTATAGATTATATGATGCATTTATGTTATTTCTTTCGGCTACTATGGATTAGACTATTTCTTTTGGTTATACTATGAACCATTTGTTTTAGGTCACTGTACTATCTGGTTTGGGCTGGGTTTTTTACAACATTGGTTTGTCATGTACTCACGTTCACCTAGAAAGGTATTTATGTTTGATTTTCAAGGTTCCTCGTATTGTTTTGCAATAGCTGTCAACATGTGGTGTAAACAGTGTAGTCCGGCTTGAATGTGATTTGTTAAACTGTAAAGAACTTGGGCTTGAATCATTTCGAGCTATACGTCTAAAGCTCGAGTTTAGTTTGAACTTGGCTTATTTATTATTAAGTATGAGAGCTAATGTTGGCAAAAGATTGGTTTGAGACTTTTTAACACTCCAAAAATTTGTCCATATCTTGTACCACGAACTGCATTAGTTGTAAAAGGTGAACAAATATGATAGTAAGAGGCAGGTAATGCCCATTCATAATATATCAAGTTACTATTTTGGCTCATGTGGTTTTGAGCATCTAATTTTTTCAGCCAAAAAAGAAATATTTTGACATTTCGGCCCTTTACGTTTGAATTTTGTAACCATTTCAGTCCTAACACTAGCTCCGTAGTTTACACATAAAGCCTACATATGCACAAATGCACATTAGTAACGTCATTTACTAGATGAGTGTCACGTGTGTCATTTTCTTAATTTACTACAAAAATAGTAACATATACAGTCTTTGAAAAAACCCGGTTCCGAACCGGTTCGGGTTTTTTAACTGTACCCGATTTGACGTCTAATGTAAAATGCATCATAGCCTTATAGGAAACTACTACGTTTTACTATGAATTTCACATACACCCAACAAGCAAAATAAAACGCAACATGTTTACAACTAATACTTATTGTATAATCGTTCAACTTAATATAAGTTGTGATATTATTCTATCATATATATTTTTTTAGTAAAATTAGTTAAAACAATTATCACATCAGTAGTGATTCGCCATAGAATAACACTACATGGTATGGTTTCCTAACTCTATATTTAAATTCTCTCAAAATTTCATAATTTTGATTGTTCAAACTTTTATTCTCCAAATTTAATGATTTTTATAATTTTTGTCTGTGTTTTCCAAATGTAAATGATGTTTTGCGCTAGTTTATATGTTTATTTATTATTTTAACTAGACATAAACACTCGTGAATTGACGAGTCATATTTGAATAAAACTTAGATTGATACATAGATAACAATAAGCATGTCATAATAGTTCTAATATTATAATTATTTTTATATTGTTTTATGTAAATGACACGCATGGTCCTCCCAAACTTTTTTTAGAACGGTCAACAAACAAAGAATTGTATAGGTACTTCGTACGGGGTGACTCAATTGCAAAAGACCGATGCTAGCTAGCCCAACTCAGCCATACATAGCCCTTATGTTCCTCCAAGTTATCTCTAATTCCGAGAGAAACCCACCCGCCCAAAGGCCCATTGGTGGTAAAACCTGGACTCCCTCAGAATCGAATCCAAGATCACAATAATCCCCGTCTTCCCTGGTCCTTAAACTTTTTTTTTTGAATGGCCAACAAACAGAGAATTGCCTAGGTACTCCGTACGGGATGACCCAATGGCAAAAGGCCACCGTCAACTGGTCCAACTCTGCTGTACAGAGTCCTTAAGTGCCTCCAAGTTATCTCCGGTTCCAGGGAAAACTACCCGCCCAAAGACTCGCTTGTGGTAAAACCAGGATGCTCTCATAATCAAACCCGAGATCACAATGATCCCGGTCTTCCTTCATTGAGCTACTCATGCCCTACCCAAATTATTATATGTGGAGATCGAACTTGGATCTCCATTGAAGAACCCTAAGTTCTTACCACTACATCACATGGTCCTCAAAACTAAAAAAATGGTTACTAATTTACATATATAGTCTTTTTTTTATAGAGAAATCTGCATTTTGTCTCCCTGGTATATGGACCAATTCGACAGGTTAAACACTGAAAAAGATTTTGCGAACTTTGGACCATTGTGATATTTGGGCGGGTCAATCTGACTCCTTCCGTTAAATATTTTCGTTAAAGTCCGTTGATTTGAAGGGTATTTTAGACTTTTTACAAATATAATTTTGGCCGGTCACATCTGTGTCACTCTGTTAGTTATATTTTTTGAAAGCTTGAAAAAACCAGCTTGCCGGGAAAAATGACAGTCCGACCACCGGGTATTATCTTCTTCCTCCTTCCTCCATACTCTTCCCCCTTCTCCACCCTCCTTCCTCCCTCTTTCCTTCCTTCGTTTCTTACCCAACTCAATCTCCACAATTTCCCCACAATTTCCCCACTATCTTTATATATACACGACACCATCGCCCGTCACCATCACCATCACCGACGCCCGTCACCATCACCATCACCGACGCCCGTCACCATCACCGACGCCATCGCTCTCCATCTCCATCATCAACACCGACCCACGCCGCCATCACCGACGCCGAGCCGCCATCCCCATCCACATCCGACGCCACCACCGACGCCACGCCATCCACCGCCGTACAATGGTTTTCGTGTTCATTATTCGGTTCACATATTTAATCAGAGTCCCACTTGCAATTAGTCTCCGAATCCGGTTTCGGATTCGTCGAATTTCCGTCCACGTTGTTGTTAATGTCGTCGGTCTAGTCCGGTTGGCGTTCCGTAGAACGTGGAATGTTGACCATCTTCTCCTACCGTAGTGTTCGGGGTGTTCGGGCTCGGGTTTGGGGATAACTAAAAAACGAGTCGTTTCGGTGTTTTCGGGCAATAGTTTACTAGAAAACGACCCGTTTTGTCGTTTTTGAGCTAAAATTAACATAAAAAACGACCTGCTTTCGTCGTTTTTGAGCTAAAATTACAATAAAAAAGGGGCCGTTTCGTCGTTTTTTAGTGAAAAGTTTACTAAAAAACGGGCCGTTTCGTCGTTTTTTAGTGAAATGTTTACTAAAAAACGGGCCGTTTCGTCGTTTTTTAGTGAAAAATTTACTAAAAAACGGGCTGTTTCGTCATTTTTGAACGAAAAGTTTGTTAAAAAACGGGCCGTTTAGTCGTTTTTGAACGAAAAGTTTACTAAAAAACGGCCCATTTCGTCGTTTTTTAGTGAAAAGTTTACTAAAAAACGGGTCGTTTCGTCGTATTCGGACTCATTTGATTTTTTAGAAAAAAATGGCCGTTTAAAAATACGTTTAAAAAAACCCGATCCTTGTAATCATGCAAATATTATATATAGCATATATATATATGCAGCATATATATACGGAGTATATATACAGCATATATATACGGCAGCCATACGGCACATACATACGGCATACATATACGGCACATACAGAATATATATATATACAAGAAACTATTTCAAATGCTTAATATATATTACATATTATGTAGTTTTATTAAAAGTTAGTTTAGTTCAACTGGTTGGTGTTGTTTGTTGTTAAACCAGGGGTCGGGGGTTTGAAACCCACCCTCTACACGATGTCCATATACCAGGGAGACAAAATGCAGATTTCTCTTTTTTATATATAGTTAAAATAACTCTCATATATTCATCACCGATTGTTGAAATGTCAAAAAAAAATCTTGTTCATACTAAAAAGAGTTATTTAGGCCAAAATGGCAACCAACCCTGTTCATTTAAGGGAACTTCTCTCTAAGCTAAAACTCGTTGGCTTTTAGCTAATAAGCCAATATGAATAGCTCACTTGTCAAATTTGAATTTGATATAAATTCAAGTGACTATTTATCTATTTTAAAACACTGCAGACAGCAACAAATAAAAACGTCTTTAATCATGCCAACATCATCCGCTTAGATAATCTCTTAAAAACAAATATTTTGAAACCATTCCATATTTATAAAAAACGCAGTACAGCAAATGCTAATACGACACAACCAATCAACCATTGGCGGTGGATTTAAAGTGATGCTCATCCAGCGCAGTGTAGACCACCCCTTCCTCGGTCAAACTATTAAGTGAGGCCCTGTTAAAAACAACACGAACTTCGGTCAACATTAATGCAATTCGTGTGTATTGTATGCGCAAAAAAGACCAAGAAAATTACAGAATTTGGTGCAAAGGAATGTTCAGTTGGCTAACAAGTTCATCTTGGTGTACCCCTGTTTCCCTTTGTCTAAAGTACACACAAAATTCTCACATTAGACCATTAAATTTAATCATCTAGATTTTTATAGTAAAATATAAGAAGAAAAATACTTGCCTACAAGCCGGCAAAAGCAAATAATCTAACACCCTTCTATCGACTTCAGTGAATGGTGTATCAGCAACAGGATGGCCAGTGTACTAACAGTCAACAAACGAACACGATGCAGTTAGTTATTCTAGTGGTAGTGACTAAATGAGTGGATTGAGTAATAATTGTAGGCATGTAAACAGTATACTTGACATGTTCGTATACGTGCGTTTAACTTTAACCGAAAAACGTTCCAACACAAACACTTCAACTTACGAAGTTTTCCTGTTCGTTCGTGAAGAAAATGAATTTGTTCGTGTTCATTTATGTTCGTTTATTATTAGTATAAACGAACACTTCACGTACGTAAACGAACAGGTTCACAAACATAACTGCACGTAGATGATTGAATGCCAGTTAAATTAAAAATGTGATTATCAATATGCTGGGCCTAAAAAATAATATAACTAGACTAAATTGTAGTGGGTATAAAAAAAATTGATTGAAATATATAAACAAAGGTAAAGATATACTAACGAACATAAATGACCAAAAGCGAGCGTAAATGAATGAACGTAAAAGGAAGTTCACGAACGAGACATGTTCGTTTGTTTAACTAAATGGAAAAAAAACTTCTGTTCATGTTTTTAACAAACGAACCTACATGAACTTCCCATACAACAATTCACGAATGGTTCACTAAACGTTCGGTTCGTTAGCAAGCCTAGTAATGTGTCGCCCCAACCCATTAACGCATTTTATTATCTTCTTTTAGTTTTATAATAAATAATGTGCTAATAGCCCATTCCATATTAGTTAAATCAGCTGGCTTCTTTAATTATAGATGACACATAACCCGAATCGACCCATTTATAAGTGAAACAGAGTCTATTGACTTACTTGATTTGGTGGGGCAGTTTGATAGGTCTGTGTGTTGATATATGAGCTTGGCATATAAGCTTGATTACTGCTGCTAGGTTGTTGTTTCTAACACAGACAAAACATCATAATTGTTTAAAAAAACAAATTCAATTAGAAGTTGCAAAAACTCATCTTTGAATATCACATGTGAAATAAGAGAAAATGAAAATAAAGTTACGAAATCTTACCACTAACTTTGTGTTGTAAGAGTGAACATATATGCATTCAACAAAGTGATGTGTGATCTCATCAAAATCAGTCACGGGTCTATCAATGTATAATATTCAGTTATCATTAATACTATTTAAGATAAGATAACTAAAAGTAACTAAAAGCGAAGATCATACTTGATACCAAAGACCACCAACTGCTTTTTCCCTTGAAAGGATTTCAATTGCCCATGAACACGAACATACATGCCTTCCCTAAAATGTAACAAAATAAGAAAAAAAAAAAAAAGATAAGCAACGTTAAGATTCAATAAACCTACGTTGGTCAAAACTCAATCTTTAATTCACTATAATCAATAAAAGAAAAATGAAAGTGTACAGTATCGATTCCATCTCCTTCGTGTCAATCTGCTCGTGAGTCCTAAAACATCATAAACACACATCATTATTTTGTGACAGTGAAATCATATAACCAGTGTTTTAGAAACCGGTTCTTAACTCGTACCAGAGTGCGCTAAAAAATGGTGCAACTGGTTAATAGTTTAAGTTGTAATTTCATAAAAATGCTACTTCAATAGTTCAACTCAAGAAAATATCGATTCTATATAAAAAATAATCCAAAAGTTAATCCATCATAAAAAAATAACATAAAAGCACTCAGTTTTCAAACAATAATCAAAAAGTTCACTCGTTATAATGTTAACCGCTAGATTAAAATAAAAGTAACTTTTTTAAAAACATTTGAGCCACAAATATCAAAAATCTCTTGTGCTTAAAACCGGTTTCCCCGAAAGCGCTGGTTCGATGTTCTAGCAAACAGGCCAAAAATACCGGCCTGCGGTGCAAAATACGGTTTAACCAGCTGGTTTTTAAAAACACTACATATAACAAAAATGAAATATAAAGAAATTGCATACCATCGGTTGCACTCAACGCGACCGGTACCGTCATCAATCACAAACGAAATGTCAGTAACCCTCTCAACCTTGTTAATCATCATCCCCACCAACTTAACCTAATTTTAACAACACACAAAAAATTAACAAAACAAATTAAGTTAAACCTAATTAATACTAAACTCACATTGTTACAGTCAACACCGTCAATGAGAAAGTTGACTTTATCGTCCTTTGACGGCATCGCTTTGATAATCTGCTTCACGGTTAACGGAATCAGTGTTTGTGTATCACGATGCTGCAAGTAACAGAATCAATTATTAAATATAACCCTAAGTTTTTAATAAATTGATTGAAATAAGCAACTAATAATAATAATAATACCTTACTAAGCGCAGAGGGCAAAGGATCCACAGTCTGAGTAGCCTGAGACCGCACAAAACCACCGCCGGAGAATTCGGCGGCGCCGTCGAAGTCGTTCCCGTGCATCATTTCCGATCACTATTCTATTCCCGCCAATTTATTCCACCTTTATAGAAACCCTGTTTGGCCCAAACCAATTTGGACGCCGACCCGATTTACCGTTTCGTATACGGGTTTGTAGTCTCGTTCTTTAAAATCGGTTTTGGAACCGACCCGATTTTAAAAAGAGAAATCTGTATTTTGCCTCCCTGGTTTATATCGTCGTTCGACGGCTTAACCACTGAAAAAGATTTTGCGAACTTTGACTCCCTGTGTTTCTCCAGCGGGTTCCTCTGACTCCTGACGTCAGTTGACTGTTGGTATTTTAGTTTTAATACCAACATATTAAGGGTATTTTAGTAATCTTTTTTTTAATAAATAATACATATAATAATAATATTAATAATAATAATAAGAATAATGGCAGCAGCAACATCGTAAGCTTCATCATCAGATCTCATCTTCATCATTAACTCTTAATCTCATCATCTTCATCATCAGTTTCATAACAATTAATCAAATCCTCAAACCCTAGATTTCAACACTCAAACCCTCAAATCTCTCAAATCTCACCACCAATCGCTTCAATAATTCAACCACCGCACCCACAAATCATTCCGATCAAAACCCCTAACTTCCGGCACCACGCCGCCGCCACGCAACCACCGTCGCCATGGATTCCGGCCATCACGTTGTTTTCGGGCGAAAAGTTTCTTAAAAAAGGCTCGTTTCGTTGTTTTCGGACGAAAAGTTTCTTAAAAAACGGCCCGTTTCGTTGTTTTCGGGCAAGAAGTTTCTTAAAAACGGCCCGTTTTGTTGTTTTCGGACGAAAAGTTTGTTAAAAAACGGTCCGTTTCGTTGTTTTCGGACGAAAAGTTTGTTAAAAACGGCCCGTTTCGTTGTTTTCGGACGAAAAGTTTGTTAAAAAACGGCCCGTTTCGTTGTTTTCGGACGAAAAGTTTGTTAAAAACGGCCTGTTTCGTTGTCTTCGGACGAAAAGTTTGTTAAAAACGGCCCGTTTCGTTGTCTTCGAACGAAAAGTTTGTTAAAAAACGGCCTGTTTCGTTGTTTTCGGGCGAAAAGTTTACTAAAAAACGGGCCGTTTCGTTGTTTTCGGGCGAAAAGTTTACTAAAAAACGAGTCGTTGTTTTCGGGCGAAAAATTTACTAAAAAACGAGTCAGCACGAGTCATTTCGTTGTTTTCGGGCGAAAAGTTTACTAAAAAACGAGTCGTTTCGTTATTTCTGGGTGAAATTTTTAAAAAACGAGTCATTAAGTTTTTACAAAAAAAATGGTTTTAAAAAAACGTTTAAAAAAATGATGAATACAGAGAATATAAATTACAAATTGTATAAAAGTTTCAATTGTTGGTTCAGTTCAAATGGTGAATATATGTTACATATTGTATAGATTTATTAAATGTTAGTTTAGTTCAACTGATTGGTGTTGTGTGTTATCAAACTGGGGGTCGGGGGTTCGAATCCCACCCTTTACACGAAATTTGGATATTTAGTTTTAGGATTAATTATAGGCTCAGGGGCAAAATGGTCATTTCAGCGTTTTTGGTCAGTCAACTCACGGTCAACTGACGGCAGGGAGACAGACTGACCCGCCCAAATATCATAGTGGTCCATATTTCGCAAAATGTTTTTCAGTGGTTAACCTGTCGAACGACAATATAAACCAGGGAGATAAAATGCAGATTTCTCTTTTAAAAGTATGAAAAAATGAGGATTTTTTTAATTGTCTCGAGACTGGTTTGAACCTGACCCTAATTGATTTGATAGGTTCGAACATTTTACCACGTAAACTTGTTTATAAACCGGGCGAGTTTTTTTAGAGACCGGTTTTTATCTTTTTGTTGACAGGCACAGTTCAGTATTTGACAAAAGAAAAAACCTGGTTTTATACACCTCTATATGATTATATATTCAGATGTGTGATATGTGTTTTCTTTTTTGAAAGTCGAGGGGTTTAAATCTTGTAGTAGGCATGTTATGTAAATTAAAAGTAAACTAGAAGTCGTTTTGGTCATTTTTGTCTTTTAATCCCTAACTTTGAGAAACTGCATAACTGGTTCAAATTTATACAAAAATGTAATACGAAAAAGATATGAACGTTTGTCAGGAAAAAGCGGTTGTTAAACATAGTTGCGCAGAAAGTGTTGCGCATGAGTTAACGTTCAAAAAACATGTTAAAGGTGTATGCACGCTTGATGTGAAACATAATTGTTTGATTTTATTGGGTTTATTTGTCTATTAGAGGGTGTTTTATAGGTTTAAGTACAAGCAAGTGGGTTATGGGTTTGCGTTTAATTAATTACTCTATGATGTAATTACATAATTACTCTACTTAATTCTCACAATTAGCACGCTAATTTCATTTGTATTTAAACCAAACTCTATATATATATATACACACACACATAGAGAGAGAGAGCAAGAGAGAGTCAGGTTAACATAATCCTTAACGTACCTTCACGTACGTGAATCACGCTTAAGGCAAAAGCAAAACACTCAAAAGCAAAAACAAAACGCTTAAAGCCAAAATACAAATACGCTCAAGAAAATCATGATACGCTCAAAACATGTTTCGTGAAGAAAAGTTAAATTTTGATCGATTAAGGATCCAAATATGTTTTTTTCGGTGAATCGATGATTAATTGGGTATGTATTGATAATTCTGAGATGTTGAGATGTAATTTCATGAATCAATTTTGTGAATATAAGTATTTTTGTACGTTAAGGATTATTGTATTATATCCTTTATCTATAATTATAAACATAAGCTATTTTCAACAAGTATTCGATTGATTGCAATGTAGATAAATAGGTCACTAGACCATTTAGTTGATTTTGATAACGTTAACAAGAAAAGATAATACTTTTCTTTTTCAAAAAAATAGTGGGGTTCGTCGCGCACTTGAAACTGACATGTATCTCTACGGCTCTACCTCTGCTTCTAAAGTAAAGTAATCTATAATGATGTTTCTATATTCCTTGTTATTTCCCATTAAAAAATTCAAAACCCTAAATTTAACACACACACACACACATATATATATACGGTGGGGTTATAATAAGAAGTGGAGTGTGTTTAAAAAGTGTAAGAAGTAATCTAGTGCATTAGATTTGTTCATCTGACGGTGGATATGGAAAGTGTGTTAATTGTGCGGTGTGTTTTATTAGATCCAATGGTGAAGACACACTTCCTACACTTTCTAGGAAAAATCCACTTAATATAACCTTGCTCTCTCTCTCTCTCTCTCTCTCTCTCTATATATATATATATATATATATATATATATATATATATATATATATATATAGGATGAGTATCATTACAGAACTGTAAAATTATTTAAGAACTTGAAGGAACCCTTGAAAACTAACATTTTTTATAAAAAAATTTGTATGTTAATGTTCTTTGAGATTAGTTTTATCATTGTTTATATCTATATCTACAATTACAATTTTGAAAATTAGTTTTTATACACATCTATGTTTTGTTTGACCCCTATGTAAATTTGTTAGTACATAAATTTTACATTTATGTAAACTTGTGATTAATATATGTAATCAAAAAATTTTATATAAAATATGATAAAACTACTCTTAAATAATGTTAATATATAAAAAAAATTTAAAAATTGTTTGGTTGTTAAGGGTTCCTAAGAGTTCTTAACTTTTTAGAGTTCTTAAATGATACCAACTCTCTATATATATATATAGGATGAGTATCATTACAGAACTGTAAAATTATTTAAGAACTTGAAGGAACCCTTGAAAACTAACGTTTTTTATAAAAAAATTTGTATGTTAATGTTCTTTGAGATTAGTTTTATCATTGTTTATATCTATATCTACAATTACAATTTTGAAAATTAGTTTTTATACACATCTATGTTTTGTTTGACCCCTATGTAAATTTGTTAGTACATAAATTTTACATTTATGTAAACTTGTGATTAATATATGTAATCAAAAAATTTTATATAAAATATGATAAAACTACTCTTAAATAATGTTAATATATAAAAAAAATTTAAAATTGTTTGGTTGTTAAGGGTTCCTAAGAGTTCTTAACTTTTTAGAGTTCTTAAATGATACCAACCCTATATATATATGTGTGTGTGTGTGTGTGTTTGTGTAGGGAAATGATCAAGAGAAAACTCCAAAGTAGAGGGTTATTTATGTAAAATTGCAATCCAATCAAATTAACAGGACACGGTCGGCTTCCCCTATATTCGTCTTCACAATATGTCATCACAAGTTGATGATCCAAATCAAATATTTGTTTGAATTGATGATATACTAATGATTTCGAGATGATATGGGACAAATTCAATGCTCAATTTCATGATTTAGTCATTTGATTTTAAGATCCAAGAACTTGAGTTCGTCGTTGGTCAAACATGGACTGATATCATCAAAATTATAGTTATATTAATGAAATTGAAGGTTAATTGAGAGATGGTTAATGATTATAAGTATGCGTATATCAATTTCGTTAATCAATGTGATGTTTTGATGAGTCAATTTGGAGAATTATGAACCAATTGTGATTAGGGTTACTGCAATTTTAATATTGCACATACTAGTACATCAGTATTGCGTATATTCAATACACCAAAACTGCATATATGTCCCATACATCAACAATGCATATATGTAATGAATCGATAATACACTCGTATTACTCCAATATAGTGTAACAGTAATGCATATATGCACTTCAACATGACCATGTACATGGGTAATACATCAATAGTACATGTATGAAATGCATCGATACTGCACATATGTTTTAGTGTGTTATACGTCGTGTGTAGGTCAATTTGATGTGCGTGATAAGTCAATTCGTGTTTGTGCATGGGTTTAACGCGTATCGGCTAGAGGTGTAATCAGTCGGGGCGGTTCATGCTCGACTCGTAACCTTCGTTTAACCTTATATGCTTGTGTTACACATGTGCGTTACATGGTTTAATTACTTGTATTATGTATTTTTATTGTATGTTTTATGAATTTTGAACATTGTATCTTTGCATTTTATTCACAATATTTGGTTTACATATACTTCATGAATGCACCACATAATTTACATTTTACATACGTTCTAAACGTTGTATATTTGTACCACGTATACGCTTTAAAATAGTTTATGATATATTTAATGTCGTGTATCACACAACAACTAACACCAACACATAAAATTAATTTAATGTATATTCATTTTTAAGTCGGTATAACACGTACGATTCTAACAACTCGCATACAAACTCAAAGAATAATTCCATTCAAATTTCATAGATTTTAAACATGCCCGTATAAACAATAACAAAACAATTCCAACTTATTAGTATACACAAACTTCCAAAATTTACTATTTTTGCTTAATCCCTTCGTGTTCTAAACTCTTTTTTCCACCGTTGATTACTTTAACTCTGACTTCTTTCAAGCACATCATTTTTTTGTTTATACCTTCATTTCTATATGATCTTCATCACTTGCTTATACGTTAAAGCCAACAATTAATTTTTACAAGTAACATAATATATACATGTAATAGATAATAAATATTGCATATGTGTAATACATAAACAATGCATACGTGTGTTTCGTATATGTAGCGATGGAAACGAGTCAGGTATTGGTAATCCTAGTCCCATACCCATTTACAAAAATGTGTCACATACCCGACACATTATCAGTCGGGGTATTTCTGGATTAGTTACCTATCAGGTATCGAGCATATCCATGAGCATCAGGTATACCCATTAATTTGTTTAAAATTACACGCGAGGATTTCGAAGTACATTTCCATGATTTTAGTTTTACATTTTTAGTAATTGCAACAGCAATACATCATAAAATATCAAATATAAAGATACTCAATGTTTACAAGTGATGACGCAAAGGAGAAGCAAATATGCAAATGAAAGTGGATTTTGAGTTTCAGTAATTGAAAAGTTGGCCGGTAGGACAATAAGTGGGAAATTGAAGTTGAGATAAAGATTCTGAAGAGTCATATGGCCAAGAAACATAAAGTACTTAGGAATTAATTAAAGTTTACGTAAACAGGAAACTAAACATATGTAAAGTAAATATTTCGGGTAATCGGGTATATATGTTTCGGGTAACCGGTTCAGGTATCGTCGAATCCCATGGCCGTAAGCGAACCCGAACCTGAAAAATGTTTATTTATTGATCGCGTACCTGGTCACATACCCGTTTACCCGGTCTGGACGCTTCTGGTTTCGAGTTTGCACGTTGGGCATAGGATTTTTTACCATCCTTACGTATATGTCATATGAGCTGCATATATGTATGCATATACTCTGCATATATATAACAGCAGCACTGCATATATGTAAGCATTAGAACTGGATATACATTTAACGAGATTCTAACTTATATAGACCATACCATGTAATGCTGTTTCATCTTGTCCTCATCTTCCTTGTCGGACTTGTATTCCCCGTCTACCAATGTTGCCTATTTCACTTTATATGGTCGTATTGACCTCCTCTTGGTCTTTGTGACTGCAACATGCATGTAATGTCATTGATACGAATGTATCTAATCACAGTAATATATGTATAAATTTCAATAACTTATTTAAATTGTATCGTCAAATTTGTTATTTTCATATTTGTTTCCTGAACCGACCCCATCCTCGTTGTCCAATAATCTTCCCTTGTTCCATTTTTTTGTTTCCTTCTTGACCCCGTGTTGACTTCGTATCTATACCATATATGCATTGTCATTAAAATAAACATATGATTATGTATGTTCCCATATGCAATGTAGGTAATGCATATATGCATTATTAAGACAATATAATTTTACCCCACATGAGTACAAGTTATCATTTCAAATGCAAGAAAAACTACATAGTAAGTAAAAATTAAGCAATATATTAATTAATCTGTAAATTCAACCACTTAAGACTATATACACGTGCAAAATAATACGATGAAAACATAATTACCGTAAAGAGAAATATAATCTCTCAGTATCACTTTTAGTTTCCTTTTTCTAGATTTTAACATAATCATCAAAATTTCGAGATACACTGCACATAAACAGTATAAATACCACAAATATGCACTCTAGCTGAAAATATATAGATTACTAGGTTCACCACCACTTATATATACAGTATGACGAAAAAGATGCAGTAACGTGCACGTTGATACATTAACATTGATAGGTTCAAACATGATAAACATATGTAATATAACTAAACATATACAATTACATTAACATCACTATTTTCAATGCTACATATACGCAACATAACCTAAATATGCAGGAAAATACATCAGTTACATACTTCATAAAGCATTGCGTATACGTAATGCATCAACACTGCATATACATGTAGTACAATAACACTGCATATATGTAATGCATCACAATTTCATATACATACAGTACGTAAGAATACACATATGTAATACTTGAAAAATTGTGTAAAATACATGAATCGATCAATATGTGCATCGTTCATAGCTTTAGTTTATGATCAATGTACAATTCAATGTTTGAGGATGGTATATTTCTATTCAATTAGACAAAAAAGCAAACAAATAGAGCATATCGAACAAGATAGCTTATGTTTGTGCTTGATTGCCTAATTAGCGCTTCTAATATATGAAATTAACAATTACGATCATTTACCTGTTAGTGTTCTTCTGATTTGTTCTTGATTTTGCAGTCGATTCAGACAAAATAGACGATCGAATTACATAAATCGAAACCCTAAAAAAACTGATGGCTTCAACTGAGTAAGAGAGAATTGGGGGAAAAGAAAGAATCTATTTTGGTCAATTCTAATATTACCCTCCCTCAATAAAAAAACCCAACACTTTTTATGTTTTCCCTCTCTATTTTTTAGCTCTTGATCTATTAAAATCAATGGTGTGAAGAGGAGTTCTCTAGTTCTCTCTTTAAGAGGAGTTCTTTCTTGATCATACCCCTATATTTATATATATACTAGGTTTTAAGGCCGTGTGATACACGGGATTGGATACAAATAATTATAAAAATTAAGATAAGACTTTTGTTTAAGTTGATGATTTTCATAAAGAAATTAATAAACAAACTGAAGAAGATAGACGAATTGTTATATCACAAATATATAAGTTAAACAAATTATGTTTTTATCTTAAACATATGTAGACCAAGAAGGGTATGCCTGCAAAATTCTTCATCCCTAAACCAACAGAAATTATCTCTTGCAAAATATAGTAAACATAAGATTTCATAAAAGGAACAACATTTACTTGCAAATAGAGTTTCTTTAACTGGATTAAGTTGTGATTCAACATCAATGAAGGCTTAGCAACATGAATTTCAACTGCAAGAAATATTAAAAAGAAACAAAAACAAATAAAAGAAACCTAAATAAAGACATCCAATGAACACAAACTGAACATACCAGGAACTGGTTGCTTGTAACCATCAATCCACCATGACCTCCTTGCAAGTTGTAGCCGAACCAAAATACCAAGGAGCGGGCCGTTGTTATAAGTAGCACGCTCAGATTGTTCATAATCATCTATATGGTCAGCAAATTTGTGATAAGCAATAGACCCAATAACATATATCACTGGTCAAAAATATTCCAAAGCATTCATTTATCTTTTTTTTTTCTTTCATAAAAGGTAGTTGCAACCCATATGAAAAATTAAGTAAGATAGATTACAATGCCTCTGAAAATGTAAGATCTAATGAACTTAGCAATAAAATAGAAAGTACCACTTACAGTCCCTCAAATTACATAAATGCCCTTGTTTACTTGTCAAGAGATATTGTCACAATATTATGTGTAGCAGCCTGTAAAGTGTGATGTTGCCTGCCATAAAGTATGCTTTCTAGGCTAGGGGTTTGTTTCTCTATAGAAAAAAGGTTGCTTAGTTAGCTGCCAAAGAAAAAGAAAATATATTTGCATTACTGTAAATAATGACATAATAATGTAATAAAAAGATAAAAAACAATCAATACTTATAAAATATAACAACAAAGATTACCATAAGAATCCCATACAAACTTATGTTTTGCAAAGTAACACTTTGCCGGCAGACTCCCTTCATGTCTAGATGTATGTAACAAAAAAAATGTTATGATATTTGATATACATCTATTTATACATCTCGAATCCCTTGTAAAGTTATGTTTATTTAATGTTTTGAGTTCGGTTTAGTTCATGTTTTGTTCATCTTTTATTATTTGAGGTTTTGGGTCAAGTATTATATATTTATCGTGTTTAAAATCTTTTGGTGTCTTGCATGTTGAATCTAATTCTTTCTATCATTTCATGTGAAGTTTAAGTTCATTTTGTTCGTCAATGATTACATGATTTGTTCACTTAGAGTTTTGATTTGTTTTCATGTAGATGGTGGCTTGCGAGTCAAGGAAGAGAAGTTCTAGAAAATTATCATCGTTGCTTGGAGTTCAAGAAAGAAATTTATCAAGATCTAGCATGTTTATATAACAAAATAACAAAGAAAATTCGTTGGCCATGCTGGTGTACGCCGCGCCGCGCGGAGGTGAAGCCAAGGGAGGCCGCGCGGCGCCTAGCATCTTTGACCAGCCATATTTTGCAAAGTTTAGGCCCAACTCATTTTATATAAAGAGGATTACAAACCTAAACGAATTAATACTTGTTGGCAGCCGATTTTGCAAGGAAGAGAGCCAAGATTGAAGGTGTTTTAGAGGCTAGGAAGAGAGAAGATCATAGAGCTTTCATACGAGTGTTCAAGGGTCGATAAAGAAGGGTTCTTTCGTTCTTTTTCATTATCCTTGTTCACTATCTATCATGATTCTCTTTTGTTTTCTTTGTTCTAGTTATTTGTCTTTGATTATGACTATGCTAGGCTAGACTTCATGTCTACCTAGGTTTGATGAACATGTTTTGATTTGATTCTTGCCTTAGATAATGATTTGATTATGGTTTTGTTGATTTAATAGTAAAAGACTTGATTTTTCTTTCATGATGCATATGAGTATTTATTATCTTGATTGATTATTAACTATTACTTCACATAGATCTTTTATCTTTTGATTTTGTTCTTTAGATTTAGGGTTTATGTTTAATAATTACTTGGTGTTTTGATCATTGTGATTGAATAGGTCTATTAGATCATAGTAGCTTGTTGATAGTTGGTTAGGGTTTTAAATGTTCTGCTAATTTCCAATAGCTGTGAGGTGAGGAGGTGTTCATGTGTCTTGGTCAATCGCATTCTAGGTTAGATTAATGACAGTATTCTTGCTTGGTTATTGTGTTGATCGTTGTTCATGATGTCATGATAAGTTTATCAAGTTATCTAGAGTTTAGTGTTTCGTGAGATTGCTTGCTTTAGATACTATCAATTAACCCTATTTGATAACTGTGAGGAAATCAATATAACTGATTGCTTAATAATCTAATATTCATTCTTTAGGATTTTACTTGATGCGATTGAGGGTCCTCTAGGGTTTGTTAGATGAATATATTTAGAAATCAGTTTCCATATCATAATTGATTGTCCATTGCTTGATGATTGTTGATACATGGGATTCTCACCTAGGTAGATTCCTTCTCTTATTGGTTTCGATCTTGTGATTTATTGGTTGTTTCTAGTTTACTTGTTTATTTACTTTCTTAGTTTAATATTAGTTTAAAAACCCCTTAAAACATTAATAATAAATAGTCGTGTCGTAAGTCGAGTCTAATTAGTTAATTAACGTAATTTATAAAGTCCTGTGGGTTCGATATTCCGGACTTACTTAGCTTTACTACAATTGATCGGTTCTCTTGCCAGTGTTTTGTGTAGTTGAGTCTTAATTTAGTTTTTATTACTTGCTTAATTTAGTTAATATTTAATTAACTGTTTTCATCACATCAAGTTTTTGGTGTCGTTGCCGGGGACTCTTGGCTATTGCGCTATTTGCATTAATTGGACTTATTTTATACATACGTGCTATTTGTTCTATTTTTGTTTGATTTGTAGGAGTCTAGTTAAGTTTTAGTTTTTATTTTTAGTCTACTCATTCGGTCCGTTGCGTTTTTCAGGTTTATGCCACATCTTCGTTCGCAAGGACCACCGCTGGAGAATCTGGAATTTTCTCCGTTGAAGAACGAGGCTAGCTCGTCAGCAGAGAAACAACAGTCAGAAGCTGGTTCTACACCAAAGTCATCATGTAACATCAAGAAAATTTCGAGTTCAAAGGGTAAACTTTCCAAAGTCTAGGGACTAAAATTGCCAAATTCAAACTTGAGGGTTTGAAAGTGAAAATTCTAATTTCCTGACCCATCGCGCAACGCGATGGATCAGAAGAGAGACCCATCGCGATACGCGATGGGGTGTCTAACAGCGAAACGCGTGGCCTGCCACGTGGCCACACGTGGCACACCCGTCGCCACGTGTCCCGCCACGTGGTCACACGTGGCACGTCATCCGCCACGTGTCAACACATAGCACACCGTCTGCCACGTAGCGACACGTGGCAGACCTACGCAGTGACTGCGCAAGGCTACGTCGCGCTACGCGATGGGTGCCAAAGAGCCCATCGCGTACCGCGATGGGACACCAGATTTTGTCTATAAATAGCAAGGTCCGGGATCTTACTTTCCACACACCAAAATCAGTTCCTCTTTCTCTCTCTAACATCTCACTAGCCATATTATCATAACTCGAAGTTCGTGCCTTAATTCCTCTATAAGCGTGTCCCGATTCCCTCGTTTGTGTATCGACGTTTCCTCGAAGTGCGTGTCACCCTCCACCCACAAACAACCAAGAAGGTGTTTGTTCTCGAAAGGCGTGTCGGCAATTGTCGAAGATTGGTGATCGTTGGCGTGCCCAGGAAGGTATACCAAAGTTGATCAAGAAAGAGAAGCGGCGTTGGAGTGCTGCTCAAGTTCCTAGGGTTTCTAAAACGCCAACAAGGTTAGGAGTAATGACAAATGAATATAATATAATATAATATTATGTTAAAGGATTAAGCCTTAAGTTGAGGTTATACTCGATACCTCGATAAAAGAGAAATAAACATAACAAAGAAAAGAATAAAAGAAAGAATTGCAAATATGTATATATGTGTGTAAGTATATATGTATATTCTTTGTTATGAAGTTATTATTTAAGTAATAATGAATATTCTTAAATAAAAAAAGAAAAAAAATACGTTTCTTAGAGAAGAAGAAACGTCGGGTTTTTTTTATAAACTAAAGGTTTTCAAGTAAAAGAAATCTATGAACTAAAGGTTCATCGAGGTAGAGATATAAAATAAGACTAAAGGTCTTAAGCCGGATTGTATATCCGACTAACAAATGGTTATACTTGTACTATAGGTGCGAGATAGCAAGGGAAAGACCCTCGGACGGTGTTGAAGCCGATCCCAAAGCGATAAGGTGGATACGCCCCCAAACTTTTATAAACTTGTTTTCAAACGAGTCAAACATGTTATATGAAAATTGTTTACATGGAACTACGTGTTCCTAAAACCATTATAAATGAAAGTATAAACCTAGCCCTCAGGCTGTGGTATACGTATGTCTGGATCCTTACATGGGTGGTACTACGCGATGCGCACATCGCACCACCCTGATCGTAAGACGCTTTCCCGCGGGAAGTACGATCATTGTGTATATTTACGGGTACTTAACTAAGTCGAACGCTGCGGTGTTTGCTGAGGTGACCTAGAGTAGAGACTTGAATTTATAAATGTGTTATTTAACTTTGTTATTCCTATTCCACGATGGGCTGAGGCAGGCGTAGTCTCGAGGGGTAAGAAAGTAAAAGAAAAGATAATTTTTGCGTCAACGTGTTCACCAGCATTCGTTGTTGACGTATTTTATTTACATTTTGCAAGTGAACAAGATTAGCGCTTGGGATGTCGAAGTGCTATTTATATATCCGATGGCTCGGATTTATTTTGTATAAACCTTAATATGATAAATGGTGGTTTGTAATTAAAACAAATAATCTTTAACTTAAAACGGGAATCTTTTATAATCCCGTCTTTTGTAATATTACAACTTTGATCCTTATATTTTATAAGACTTCCGCTAATCGAACGTAACTCTGATTTATATATAAAAATGGTACCAATTATTGGGTCACACGCCTAGGCCCTAAGTGAGGGTTTGACAGGTTGATATCTGAGCCATCGATCTTAGCGAATTGGGTATCATAAAACAATACCCAAACTTCGATCCAAGTATAGGAAATAATTGATTTTTTGTTTTAAGGATAAGATAGGTTGGTAACCTTTTCTTTCCCTCCAAATTCTAAACCAACCATAATATATATGTCATTCAAAAGTTGGATGGAGAGCTATGTACGAAAAGCAAAAGAGGCTGGAATCACCGAACCTTACCCCGAGGATAACATGAGTGATGGTTATTATGAAGCATATTTCGACCAAGATGTGGAACATGACTTAACCAAACCTGTGTACTACCCCGGAAGTAGACACTATCCAATAAACGTTCCCGATAGTCCACCAAGACAAGGAATCGAACCACCAAGGCACTCAAGTTACCATCCACCCACCATACCCATGTATCAACCCTCTGAGGTACCGACGTACCATCCAACGGAGATTCCAACTTACCAACCATCGGAGATACCACAGTACTTTCCAACCGGATACTTACCAAATCCACACCCGTCCTATGTTTTCCTCTCAAACCGACCAATAAAGGAAGAACCAAGATCCCCATCCTCCGACTGGATGCAATGCCACTTCGATCAACGAAGGTGGCATACCGGAAACTCTACTTTCAACGAAGTCAACTCACAACCCAACAATGATGAAGGGCCATCCCGTAAGCCCAAGATGAGGGTAATGATACCCTACGAAAGTTTCAAAATGCCCCCGATAATCAATGAGACCACCCAGCATATGGAGGAGGAAGAACCTGAAGAGGAAGAAGAACCTATGGAAGAAGAGGAACAAGAAGAAGAGGAGGACCCCGAAGAATAGGAGGATCCCGAGGAAGAGAATGAGGAAGAACCGGAAGAAGAGCATCCCGATAATCCCAATGAGATATCAACATCAATGGATGGATCACTCACTTCCCAAAATCCGAGCTACGATTCTGTGGATCCATATGTCCAATACCTCGAGAAACTCAAGAATCAAGCTTCATCAACTTTCCCACCATTCCAAGGAAACATTCCATCAACTGAGGAGCAATCTGATGAGATCCGAGAACAAAACATGTCTGCTAAGACCTTCTTCTACCTTGCATCCGACATGACTGAGGTCCCGTATCCATAACCGAGGAATCACTACGAAATGGTGACATTGGGTTATCGCGACCCACCTCCACAATATGGATACCCCAACAAGGTCCCACAGTCGTATGAAGAGCACTTGGACCGTGCTTTGCATGAGACAGATGATTGGAGGAAGAAGGTGTCTGATGAAGGAAAGAAAAAGAAGATGTGAGAAAAGCTTCTTCATAAGTGCAACAAATTAACAAAGGTTGTAAAGAAGTTTTTGAAGGATTAAAGCAGTTTGGATGAATAATGTGAAGGAGAAGTGTGTGTGTAATATAATCTTGTATGTTATGTATGTGTGTAACAAGAACGTTAAAACGTTCTTAAAATTAAGATAGGATGATCAATATATATATCGTTGGAACGATATATATATATATGTATGTATGTATGTATATAAATATATCCTTTGGGATATATATATATATATATATATATATATATGAATGTATAATAAAATTATATGTTTAATAAAAGGAAAACGTTGTTTAAATTTCAGATATAAATTGAAAGGAAAATGATAAAATATCTGAACAAAGTAACAACATTGTGATAATTCGAAAAGAAAAAGAAATAAAAGAAAAGGGGAAAGGCCCTGAGAAAGAACAAGAAGAACCCATCCCCGATAAATATAAAAGTAAAATACAAAAGATGATTAAGGTTGCGGTGAGAGAAGAGTCCATGGCTAGGTCTCAATCACGAAATTCAAAACATTCTCATCTGTTAATCCTTCCCAAAAATCTGTTTCTCAACCTCGATCTAGACCTTCACATAGGGAAGAAAGTGTTCATGAGTCTAACGCTGATGGTGGAGTTAGACAAGAGTTCAAGAAACTCAAGATTAGTGGGTGTTCGTTTAAGGATTTCAAATACTATGGATCGAAGGAATTCCATGGTGATAAAGGAGCCATCACAACCGTGAGATGGCTTGAGGAGATGGAGACGATCGTGATAACAATCAAATGTTCCGATGAGGAGAAGATTCAATACTCTGCCCTTATGTTTAAAGGAGAGACACTCGAGTGGTGGAATACGATGTTAATGAGTAAAGGGAGAGAGGCGATGTATAATCTGAGTTGGGATGAGTTCAAGGCTTTATTGATGGGAAAGTTTTGTCCCATGAATGAAACCGACCAAATTCAAACTAAATTTCTAAATCTTAAGGTCGTCGGGACGAACCTTCGTGAATACAACACCAAGTTTCACGAATATTGTCGTCTGGTTCCCCAGCCAGTGAATCCGGAATCCAGCAAGGTTAACCGATACATTTGGGGACTGCCGTGGGAAATCCGCGATATGGTGAGGTCTCACTTACCTCAAACCGCTGACTCTGCAATGGAGTTAGCTGGCTATATGATGGGCGGAATGGTCCGCAATAAGGAAGAAGACAAGAAGGTTTCAACAACAACAACTCAAGGAAGAACGAGTGGAGGCACCAACTTCAAAGGCAAAGGCGTAAACCAACACCAAAGTCGATTCAATCCCAACGCCACGCCATGCAAGACGTGCAGGAGGTATCACAAGGGACGATGTAATTTTGCCCCGCCTCCTAAAGTGTGTGAGTCATGCAATCGTACGGGTCATGCGGCTGCTGACTGTTGGAAGAAGAAAATGACGTGCTACAACTGTAAGGAGATGGGGCACTTGAGTTTTGAATGCCCCAAGAACAAACCCGCGACTGGTGGTGCGGGTGGAAGTGGCAAAGACAAGAAGGGAAATGCTCGAGTCTTTGTACTCGACACAAAGAAAGCCGCTGAAATGCCGGAAACCATTACCGGTACGTTTCTAGTCAACGACACCTATGCTAGAGTTATATTTGATTCAGGTGCCAATTTAAGTTTTATAGATTATAGCTTTTGTAGTCTATTAAACGAACCTTTAACAAAATTGGATAAAACTCTAAGCGTCGAGACTGCTAGTGGCGAAATCGTTAAGATCTCCGAAGCCCTTGAAAATGGAAAAATTCTTTTAGTTGGTTATATCCTGCCTATCTGTTTGTTGCCCATGAGTATGGCTGGTTTTGACATTGTACTTGGTATGTATTGGTTATCTGATAACCATGCCTGTATCATCTGCAATAGTAAAACCGTTGAACTTCAAGCCCCCGATAAACGAACGATTCAAATTGAAGGGGACAAAGACGCTGGCCAAGTTAGCATAATTTCTATGATTAGGGCTAACAAATGTTTAAATCAAGGATGCTTAGCATTCATGGCCTACGTCACTGAAGAAACAAAGCCAAAGGAGATAAAGGACGTACCTGTAGTCTCCGAATTTTCTGGTGTCATTCCTGATGAACTTCCTGGAATCCCTTCAGATCGTGAATTAGAGTTTTGGATCGACCTTGTTCCGATACTGCTCCAATCGCCAAAGCTCCGTATCGTTTAGCGCCAACTGAGATGAAGGAGTTAAAGAAACAACTCGATGAGCTATTGGAGAAAGGTTTTATTCGACCAAGTTCATCACCTTGGGGAGCGCCAATCCTATTTGTCAAGAAAAAGGATGGATCCATGAGTATGTGTATCAATTATCGTGCGTTAAACAAAGTCACAATCAAGTACCGATATCCACTCCCTCGAATCGATGATCTTTTCGACCAACTTCAAGGTGCTAGCTTCTTTTCAAAAATCGATCTTCGTTCCGGCTATCACCAACTTAAAGTCCAATATGAGGATATCCCAAAGACCGCTTTTCGAACAAGGTATGGACATTATGACTTCACGGTCATGCCGTTTGGACTTACTAATGCTCCAGCCGCGTTCATGGACATGATGAATCGTATTTGAAAGCCTTACTTGGATAAATTTGTGATCGTATTAATCGACGACATACTTATTTATTCTAAGTCCAAGGCCGATCATGAAGTCCATCTCCGAACGTTGCTTGAAATTATTAGAACCGATAAGTTGTACGCCAAGTTCTTGAAATGCGAGTTCTGGTTGCACGAGGTACAATTTCTTGGACACATCATCAACGTCAACGGAATTCAAGTCGACCCCGCTAAAATTGAAGCTATCTCTAAGTGGGAGATTCCAAAATCGCCAACCGAGATTCGAAGTTTCTTAGGTTTGGCTGATTATTTCCGAAGATTCATTGAAAAATTTTCCCGAATCGCTGTTCCCCTAACCTCTTTAACTTGTAAGAACATCAAGTATGAATGGGGAACAAAGCAACAAGAGGTGTTCGATATACTTAAACAAAAGCTTACTCAAGCACCGATACTGGCCTTGCCAGAAGGTACTGAAGATTTTGTTGTATTTAGTGACGCATCTCACTCTGGTTTGGGATGTGTACTAATGTAACGGAAGAAAGTAATCGCTTACGCCTCTCGTCAATTGAAAGTACACGAAAAGAACTACACGACTCACGATCTAGAGTTAGGCGCCATAATCTTTGCACTTAAGATATGGAGGCACTATCTCTATGGAATAAGATTTACCGTGTACACTGATCATAAGAGCTTAAAACACATCTTTGATCAAAATGAGCTCAACATGCGTCAACGACGCTGGATGGAGACTCTCAACGACTATGATTGTGAAATTGTTTATCATGAAGGCAAAGCCAACGTCGTGGCTGATTCCTTAAGTCTTAAAGAGCATGAGAAGCCAAAAAGAGTCCGAACGTTGAGACTAGAACTCCAAATCGACCTCCTTGAGCAAATCAAATCTGCCCAAACTCAAGCGATCAATGAAAACCAAATCTCCGATGAAAAATGTAATGGCACCATTGACTCGCTAGTCAAGGGTGACGATGGTATCCTTAGACTTGGTAATAGGATTTGGGGTCCAATCGTTGGAGGTTTGCATGAGAAAATTTTAAATGAAGCTCACAAATCCAAGTATATGATGCATCCCGGAAGCGATAAAATGTACCATAACCTAAAAGCAAACTATTGGTGGAATGGGATGAAAGGGATGTCGCTTCGCATGTGGCGAAATGTTTGACATGTTTGAAAATCAAGGCTAAACATCAAAAGTCTTCTGGATTGTTTCAGCAAACCGAATTTCCCGTATGGAAGTGGGAGTTAATCACAATGGATTTCATTACCAAACTCCCTAAAACGACTCGACAGTGCAATTTGGGTTATTGTGGATCGACTGACGAAATCCGCACACTTCATACCATCAATGAGTCGTACTCGATGGACAAACTAGCACGTATCTATGTAAACAACATTGTTGCTTTGCATGGGGTACCGTTATCCATAATTTCTGATCGAGATAGTCGTTTTACGTCTCACTTTTGGAAAAGCTTCCAACAAGCCTTAGGCACCAAGCTTAACCTTAGCACCGCCTATCATCCGCAAACTGATGGGCAAAGTGAAAGGACGATTCAAATGTTGGAAGACATACTCCGAGCTTGTGTGATCGACTTAGGTGGAAGTTGGGATGACCACTTACCCCTAATGGAATTTTCATATAATAATAGCTATCACACAAGTATTCAAGCCGCACCATTCGAGGCGTTATCTGGTCGTAAGTGTAAAACGCCTGTGTGTTGGTCTGAAACCGGAGACAGTCAATTATCTAGACCCGAGATAGTCCAAGAAACCACCGAAAAGATTCTCCAAATCCGAGAACGACTTAAGACGGCACGTGATCGCCAAAAGAGTTACGCCGATGTCCGTCGTAAGCCGTTGGAATTCAAAGTTGGTGACAAAGTATTATTGAAAGTTTTGCCTTGGAGAGGCGTGGTTCGCTTCGGTAAGAAAGGAAAGTTAAGTCCTCGATTCGTTAGACCTTTCGAGGTACTCGAACGAATCGGCACTGTTGCATACCGCTTGCGACTGCTTGAGGAAATGCAAGGGATACATGATGTATTCCATGTTTCGAATCTGCGTAAATGCTTGACCGATGAATCTTTAGCTATGCCATTAAAAGACGTTGAAATAAATGAAAATTTAAAATTCGTAGAACGTCCAATTCAAGTTGAAGATACGAAAACAAAGAAATTAAAAAGAAGAACGTTGAAAATTGTCAAAGTCAAATGGGACTCGCGTAGAGGGCCCGAATATACATGGGAACTCGAATCGGAAATGAGAAAGAAATACCCTCATTTGTTCTTGTAAATCAATCTCGAGGACGATATTTGTTTCAAGGTGGGGAGGATGTAACATCAAAAAAATTTCGAGTTCAAAATGTAAACTTTCCAAAGTCTAGGGACTAAAATTGCCAAATTCCAAACTTGAGGGTTTAAAAGTGCCAAGAAAGGTATACCAAAGTTGATCAAGAAAGAGAAGCGGCGTTGGAGTGCTGCTCAAGTTCCTAGGGTTTCTAAAACGCCAACAAGGTTAGGCGTAATGACAAATGAATATAATGTAATATTATATTAAAGGATTAAGCCTTAAGTCGAGGTTATACTCGATACCTCGATAAAAGAGAAATAAACATAAAAAAGAAAAGAATAAAAGAAAGAATTGCAAATATGTATATATGTGTGTAAGTATATATGTATATTCTTTGTTATGAAGTTATTATTTAAGTAATAATGAATATTCTTAAATAAAAAAAGAAAAAAAATACGTTTCTTAGAGAAGAAGAAACGTCTGGTTATTTTTATAAACTAAAGGTTTTCAAGTAAAAGAAATCTATGAACTAAAGGTTCATCGAGGTAGAGATATAAAATAAGACTAAAGGTCTTAAGCCGGATTGTATATCCGACTAACAAATGGTTATACTTGTACTATAGGTGCGAGATAGCAAGGGAAAGACCCTCGGACGGTGTTGAAGCCGATCCCAAAGCGATAAGGTGGATACGCCCCCAAACTTTTATAAACTTGTTTTCAAACGAGTCAAACATGTTATATGAAAATTGTTTACATGGAACTACGTGTTCCTAAAACCATTATAAATGAAAGTATAAACCTAGCCCTCAGGCTGTGGTATACGTATGTCTGGATCCTTACATAGGTGGTACTACGCGATGCACACATCGCACCACCCTGATCATAAGACGCTTTCCCGCGGGAAGTACGATCATTGTGTATATTTACGGGTACTTAACTAAGTCGAACGCTGCGGTGTTTGCTGAGGTGACCTAGAGTAGAGACTTGAATTTATAAATGTGTTATTTAACTTTGTTATTCCTATGCCACGATGGGCTGAGGCAGGCGTAGTCTCAAGGGGTAAGAAAGTAAAAGAAAAGATAATTTTTGCGTCAACGTGTTCACCAGCATTCGTTGTTGACGTATTTTATTTACATTTTGCAAGTGAACAAGATTAGCGCTTGGGATGTCGAAGTGCTATTTATATATCCGATGGCTCGGATTTATTTTTTATAAACCTTAATATGATAAATGGTGGTTTGTAATTAAAACAAATAATCTTTTTAACTTAAAACGGGAATCTTTTATAATCCCGTCTTTTGTAATATTACAACTTTGATCCTTATATTTTATAAGACTTCCGCTAATCGAACGTAACTCTGATATATATATAAAAATGGTACCAATTATTGGGTCACACGCCTAGGCCCTAAGTGAGGGTTTGACAGGTTGATATCAGAGCCATCGATCTTAGCGAATTGGGTATCATAAAACAATACCCAAACTTCGATCCAAGTATTGGAAATAATTGATTTTTTGTTTTAAGGATAAGATAGGTTGGTAACCTTTTCTTTCCCTCCAAATTCTAAACCAACCATAATATATATGTCATTCAAAAGTTGGATGGAGAGCTATGTACGAAAAGCAAAAGAGGCTGGAATCACCGAACCTTACCCCGAGGATAACATGAGTGATGGTTATTATGAAGCATATTTCGACCAAGATGTGGAACATGACTTAACCAAACCTGTGTACTACCCCGGAAGTAGACACTATCCAATAAACGTTCCCGATAGTCTACCAAGACAAGGAATCGAACCACCAAGGCACTCAAGTTACCATCCACCCACCATACCCATGTATCAACCCTCTGAGGTACCGACGTACCATCCAACGGAGATTCCAACTTACCAACCATCGGAGATACCACAGTACTTTCCAACCGGATACTTACCAAATCCACACCCGTCCTATGTTTTCCTCTCAAACCGACCAATAAAGGAAGAACCAAGATCCCCATCCTCCGACTGCATGCAATGCCACTTCGATCAACGAAGGTGGCATACCGGAAACTCTACTTTCAACGAAGTCAACTCACAACCCAACAATGATGAAGGGCCATCCCGTAAGCCCAAGATGAGGGTAATGATGCCCTACGAAAGTTTCAAAATGCCCCCGATAATCAATGAGACCACCCAGCATATGGAGGAGGAAGAACCTGAAGAGGAAGAAGAACCTATGGAAGAAGAGGAACAAGAAGAAGAGGAGGACCCCGAAGAATAGGAGGATCCCGAGGAAGAGAATGAGGAAGAACCGGAAGAAGAGCATCCCGATAATCCCAATGAGATATCAACATCAATGGATGGATCACTCACTTCCCAAAATCCGAGCTACGATTCTCTGGATCCATATGTCCAATACCTCGAGAAACTCAAGAATCAAGCTTCATCAACTTTCCCACCATTCCAAGGAAAGATTCCATCAACTGAGGAGCAATCTGATGAGATCCGAGAACAAAACATGTCTGCTAAGACCTTCTTCTACCTTGCATCCGACATGACTGAGGTCCCGTATCCATAACCGAGGAATCACTACGAAATGGTGACATTGGGTTATCGCGACCCACCTCCACAATATGGATACCCCAACAAGGTCCCACAGTCGTATGAAGAGCACTTGGACCGTGCTTTGCATGAGACAGATGATTGGAGGAAGAAGGTGTCTGATGAAGGAAAGAAAAAGAAGAAGATGTGAGAAAAGCTTCTTCATAAGTGCAACAAATTAACAAAGGTTGTAAAGAAGTTTTTGAAGGATTAAAGCAGTTTGGATGAATAATGTGAAGGAGAAGTGTGTGTGTAATATAATCTTGTATGTTATGTATGTGTGTAACAAGAACGTTAAAACGTTCTTAAAATTAAGATAGGATGATCAATATATATATCGTTGGAACGATATATATATATATGTATGTATGTATGTATATAAATATATCCTTTGGGATATATATATATATATATATATATATATATATATATATATATATATATATATATATATATATGAATGTATAATAAAATTATATGTTTAATAAAAGGAAAACGTTGTTTAAATTTCAGATATAAATTGAAAGGAAAATGATAAAATATCTGAACAAAGTAACAACATTGTGATAATTCGAAAAGAAAAAGAAATAAAAGAAAAGGGGAAAGGCCCTGAGAAAGAACAAGAAGAACCCATCCCCGATAAATATAAAAGTAAAATACAAAAGATGATTAAGGTTGCGGTGAGAGAAGAGTCCATGGCTAGGTCTCAATCACGAAATTCAAAACATTCTCATCTGTTAATCCTTCCCAAAAATCTGTTTCTCAACCTCGATCTAGACCTTCACATAGGGAAGAAAGTGTTCATGAGTCTAACGCTGATGGTGGAGTTAGACAAGAGTTCAAGAAACTCAAGATTAGTGGGTGTTCGTTTAAGGATTTCAAATACTATGGATCGAAGGAATTCCATGGTGATAAAGGAGCCATCACAACCGTGAGATGGCTTGAGGAGATGGAGACGATCGTGATAACAATCAAATGTTCCGATGAGGAGAAGATTCAATACTCTGCCCTTATGTTTAAAGGAGAGACACTCGAGTGGTGGAATACGATGTTAATGAGTAAAGGGAGAGAGGCGATGTATAATCTGAGTTGGGATGAGTTCAAGGCTTTATTGATGGGAAAGTTTTGTCCCATGAATGAAACCGACCAAATTCAAACTAAATTTCTAAATCTTAAGGTCGTCGGGACGAACCTTCGTGAATACAACACCAAGTTTCACGAATATTGTCGTCTGGTTCCCCAGCCAGTGAATCCGGAATCCAGCAAGGTTAACCGATACATTTGGGGACTGCCGTGGGAAATCCGCGATATGGTGAGGTCTCACTTACCTCAAACCGCTGACTCTGCAATGGAGTTAGCTGGCTATATGATGGGCGGAATGGTCCGCAATAAGGAAGTAGACAAGAAGGTTTCAACAACAACAACTCAAGGAAGAACGAGTGGAGGCACCAACTTCAAAGGCAAAGGCGTAAACCAACACCAAAGTCGATTCAATCCCAACGCCACGCCATGCAAGACGTGCAGGAGGTATCACAAGGGACGATGTAATTTTGCCCCGCCTCCTAAAGTGTGTGAGTCATGCAATCGTACGGGTCATGCGGCTGCTGACTGTTGGAAGAAGAAAATGACGTGCTACAACTGTAAGGAGATGGGGCACTTGAGTTTTGAATGCCCCAAGAACAAACCCGCGACTGGTGGTGCGGGTGGAAGTGGCAAAGACAAGAAGGGAAATGCTCGAGTCTTTGTACTCGACACAAAGAAAGCCGCTGAAATGCCGGAAACCATTACCGGTACGTTTCTAGTCAACGACACCTATGCTAGAGTTTTATTTGATTCAGGTGCCAATTTAAGTTTTATAGATTATAGCTTTTGTAGTCTATTAAACGAACCTTTAACAAAATTGGATAAAACTCTAAGCGTCGAGACTGCTAGTGGCGAAATCGTTAAGATCTCCGAAGCCCTTGAAAATGGAAAAATTCTTTTAGTTGGTTATATCCTGCCTATCTGTTTGTTGCCCATGAGTATGGCTGGTTTTGACATTGTACTTGGTATGTATTGGTTATCTGATAACCATGCCTGTATCATCTGCAATAGTAAAACCGTTGAACTTCAAGCCCCTGTTAAACGAACGATTCAAATTGAAGGGGACAAAGACGCTGGCCAAGTTAGCATAATTTCTATGATTAGGGCTAACAAATGTTTAAATCAAGGATGCTTAGCATTCATGGCCTACGTCACTGAAGAAACAAAGCCAAAGGAGATAAAGGACGTACCTGTAGTCTCCGAATTTTCTTGTGTCATTCCTGATGAACTTCCTGGAATCCCTTCAGATCGTGAAGTAGAGTTTTGGATCGACCTTGTTCCGATACTGCTCCAATCGCCAAAGCTCCGTATCGTTTAGCGCCAACTGAGATGAAGGAGTTAAAGAAACAACTCGATGAGCTATTGGAGAAAGGTTTTATTCGACCAAGTTCATCACCTTGGGGAGCGCCAATCCTATTTGTCAAGAAAAAGGATGGATCCATGAGTATGTGTATCAATTATCGTGCGTTAAACAAAGTCACAATCAAGTACCGATATCCACTCCCTCGAATCGATGATCTTTTCGACCAACTTCAAGGTGCTAGCTTCTTTTCAAAAATCGATCTTCGTTCCGGCTATCACCAACTTAAAGTCCAATATGAGGATATCCCAAAGACCGCTTTTCGAACAAGGTATGGACATTATGACTTCACGGTCATGCCGTTTGGACTTACTAATGCTCCAGCCGCGTTCATGGACATGATGAATCGTATTTGAAAGCCTTACTTGGATAAATTTGTGATCGTATTAATCGAAGACATACTTATTTATTCTAAGTCCAAGGCCGATCATGAAGTCCATCTCCGAACGTTGCTTGAAATTATTAGAACCGATAAGTTGTACGCCAAGTTCTTGAAATGCGAGTTCTGGTTGCACGAGGTACAATTTCTTGGACACATCATCAACGTCAACGGAATTCAAGTCGACCCCGCTAAAATTGAAGCTATCTCTAAGTGGGAGATTCCAAAATCGCCAACCGAGATTCGAAGTTTCTTAGGTTTGGCTGATTATTTCCGAAGATTCATTGAAAAATTTTCCCGAATCGCTGTTCCCCTAACCTCTTTAACTTGTAAGAACATCAAGTATGAATGGGGAACAAAGCAACAAGAGGTGTTCGATATACTTAAACAAAAGCTTACTCAAGCACCGATACTGGCCTTGCCAGAAGGTACTGAAGATTTTGTTGTATTTAGTGACGCATCTCACTCTGGTTTGGGATGTGTACTAATGTAACGGAAGAAAGTAATCGCTTACGCCTCTCGTCAATTGAAAGTACACGAAAAGAACTACACGACTCACGATCTAGAGTTAGGCGCCATAATCTTTGCACTTAAGATATGGAGGCACTATCTCTATGGAATAAGATTTACCGTGTACACTGATCATAAGAGCTTAAAACACATCTTTGATCAAAATGAGCTCAACATGCGTCAACGACGCTGGATGGAGACTCTCAACGACTATGATTGTGAAATTGTTTATCATGAAGGCAAAGCCAACGTCGTGGCTGATTCCTTAAGTCTTAAAGAGCATGAGAAGCCAAAAAGAGTCCGAACGTTGAGACTAGAACTCCAAATCGACCTCCTTGAGCAAATCAAATCTGCCCAAACTCAAGCGATCAATGAAAACCAAATCTCCGATGAAAAATGTAATGGCACCATTGACTCGCTAGTCAAGGGTGACGATGGTATCCTTAGACTTGGTAATAGGATTTGGGGTCCAATCGTTGGAGGTTTGCATGAGAAAATTTTAAATGAAGCTCACAAATCCAAGTATATGATGCATCCCGGAAGCGATAAAATGTACCATAACCTAAAAGCAAACTATTGGTGGAATGGGATGAAAGGGATGTCGCTTCGCATGTGGCGAAATGTTTGACATGTTTGAAAATCAAGGCTAAACATCAAAAGTCTTCGGGATTGTTTCAGCAAACCGAATTTCCCGTATGGAAGTGGGAGTTAATCACAATGGATTTCATTACTAAACTCCCTAAAACGACTCGACAGTGCAATTTGGGTTATTGTGGATCGACTGACGAAATCCGCACACTTCATACCATCAATGAGTCGTACTCGATGGACAAACTAGCACGTATCTATGTAAACAACATTGTTGCTTTGCATGGGGTACCGTTATCCATAATTTCTGATCGAGATAGTCGTTTTACGTCTCACTTTTGGAAAAGCTTCCAACAAGCCTTAGGCACCAAGCTTAACCTTAGCACCGCCTATCATCCGCAAACTGATGGGCAAAGTGAAAGGACGATTCAAATGTTGGAAGACATACTCCGAGCTTGTGTGATCGACTTAGGTGGAAGTTGGGATGACCACTTACCCCTAATGGAATTTTCATATAATAATAGCTATCACACAAGTATTCAAGCCGCACCATTCGAGGCGTTATCTGGTCGTAAGTGTAAAACGCCTGTGTGTTGGTCTGAAACCGGAGACAGTCAATTATCTAGACCCGAGATAGTCCAAGAAACCACCGAAAAGATTCTCCAAATCCGAGAACGACTTAAGACGGCACGTGATCGCCAAAAGAGTTACGCCGATGTCCGTCGTAAGCCGTTGGAATTCAAAGTTGGTGACAAAGTATTATTGAAAGTTTTGCCTTGGAGAGGCGTGGTTCGCTTCGGTAAGAAAGGAAAGTTAAGTCCTCGATTCGTTAGACCTTTCGAGGTACTCGAACGAATCGGCACTGTTGCATACCGCTTGCGACTGATTGAGGAAATGCAAGGGATACATGATGTATTCCATGTTTCGAATCTGCGTAAATGCTTGACCGATGAATCTTTAGCTATGCCATTAAAAGACGTTGAAATAAATGAAAATTTAAAATTCGTAGAACGTCCAATTCAAGTTGAAGATACGAAAACAAAGAAATTAAAAAGAAGAACGTTGAAAATTGTCAAAGTCAAATGGGACTCGCGTAGAGGGCCCGAATATACATGGGAACTCGAATCGGAAATGAGAAAGAAATACCCTCATTTGTTCTTGTAAATCAATCTCGAGGACGATATTTGTTTCAAGGTGGGAAGGATGTAACATCAAAAAAATTTCGAGTTCAAAATGTAAACTTTCCAAAGTCTAGGGACTAAAATTGCCAAATTCCAAACTTTAGGGTTTAAAAGTGCCAAGAAAGGTATACCAAAGTTGATCAAGAAAGAGAAGGCGGCGTTGGAGTGCTGCTCAAGTTCCTAGGGTTTCTAAAACGCCAACAAGGTTAGGCGTAATGACAAATGAATATAATATAATATAATATTATATTAAAGGATTAAGCCTTAAGTCGAGGTTATACTCGGTACCTCGATAAAAGAGAAATAAACATAACAAAGAAAAGAATAAAAGAAAGAATTGCAAATATGTATATATTTGTGTAAGTATATATGTATATTCTTTGTTATGAAGTTATTATTTAAGTAATAATGAATATTCTTAAATAAAAAAAGAAAAAAATACGTTTCTTAGAGAAGAAGAAACGTCGGGTTTTTTTTATAAACTAAAGGTTTTCAAGTAAAAGAAATCTATGAACTAAAGGTTCATCGAGGTAGAGATATAAAATAAGACTAAAGGTCTTAAGCCGGATTGTATATCCGACTAACAAATGGTTATACTTGTACTATAGGTGCGAGATAGCAAGGGAAAGACCCTCGGACGGTGTTGAAGCCGATCCCAAAGCGATAAGGTGGATACGCCCCCAAACTTTTATAAACTTGTTTTCAAACGAGTCAAACATGTTATATGAAAATTGTTTACATGGAACTACGTGTTCCTAAAACCATTATAAATGAAAGTACAAACCTAGCCCTCAGGCTGTGGTATACGTATGTCTGGATCCTTACATAGGTGGTACTACGCGATGCGCACATCGCACCACCCTGATCGTAAGACGCTTTCCCGCGGGAAGTACGATCATTGTGTATATTTACGGGTACTTAACTAAGTCGAACGCTGCGGTGTTTGCTGAGGTGACCTAGAGTAGAGACTTGAATTTATAAATGTGTTATTTAACTTTGTTATTCCTATGCCACGATGGGCTGAGGCAGGCATAGTCTCGAGGGGTAAGAAAGTAAAAGAAAAGATAATTTTTGCGTCAACTTGTTCACCAGCATTCGTTGCTGACGTATTTTATTTACATTTTGCAGGTGAACAAGATTAGCGCTTGGGATGTCGAAGTGCTATTTATATATCCGATGGCTCGGATTTATTTTGTATAAACCTTAATATGATAAATGGTGGTTTGTAATTAAAAAATAATCTTTTTAACTTAAAACGAGAATCTTTTATAATCCCGTCTTTTGTAATATTACAACTTTGATCCTTATATTTTATAAGACTTCCACTAATCGAACGTAACTCAGATTTATATACAAAAATGGTACCAACTATTGGGTCTCACACCTAGAACCTAAGTGAGGGTGTGACACATCACCATCCAGTTCACCGCCTGAAATTCCTAGAAGTCAAGTTCAAATGGCCGATAATAGAACAATTGTTGTTCAAGCCTTCGATGATTTAGCCGGAAACCAGCCATGCATCGTCATTCCCGCAATCAACAATCCCAACTCGTGGCAAATTCCGTCATACGTCATGAACAACATCGTTCAAACAAATCAGTTTCATGGGCGTGATGACGAGGATGCAACGGCTCACATTAACCGACTTTACCGCGTTTTGAAAACGTTTAATTTACAATGTGCTACTGAAGATGCTATTTTCTTACATTTATTTTCATTTTCACTTCCAGGTAAAGCTGCTCTTTGGCTTGACACTCAACCACCTGGCACGTTCACTACTTGGGAGGTGATTACGTTAAGCTTTTATTAAGATGTACTTCTCACCCGCTAAAGCGGTTGTTCTTCGTGATCAAATTCATTCTTTTCACATGGAACCGGGGGAAAAATATTGGCGTGCTTGGGAGCGTTTTCAGAACATGCTAGCCCGTTGATCACAGAATAGTCTCACACCATGGGCTCTCGTGGAATAATTTTACAATGGGCTGAACTACGAAACTCAAGTTCGGTTCGACACGGCCACGGGAGGAAGTTTACTGGAAAAGAAGAATGTCACCGAATGTAACGAGATGTTTGAGAGCTTTGCTCAATCCGATTATGCCAAAGAGCCACATCGCGGGAATTCCACTCCCGTCACTAGTACATCATCGCTCGCTCGAGGTGTACACCAAGTTAATCTGGATACTAGTGTGGCTGCTGCTTTGGAATCAATAACTACAGAGGTTAAGGAGCTGAAGGCCAAGGTGGACAGGTGTGAGTTTTTTAGAGGTGGACATGGCACGTTGGAGTGCCCGGTGATGAATCAACAGGTCGATTTTTTTGCTGGTCAGAATAGGATTCCCAACACCTATAATAACAATAGTCAGAGTTGGAACACCTACAAGACCCCGAATCAGAATAATTCTAACTGGCGTGCGTCGAGTGCCCCACCCGGATTTCAAAATTCTTATAATCAAGGACAAGGTCAGTATTTCAATAATAATAACACCGATGGTACTAATGTTTAAAATAATGTGCAGGATTCGAACAGTGGAATTGGGCGTTTGGAAGAGAAGATGAAGCAAAACCTGGAGAGAGACCAAGCTACACAAAAGAAGTTCTTCGAGCATGACCTCCTTTTTAAGAATCAACAATCTGCTATTCTTGATATTCAAATGACTGTTGGTGATATTGCTCGTCGTTTAGAAGAAAGGCCCCCAGGTCAGTTTTCACGTATCCCTCAAACTAGTCTGCCTGCTCAATTGAAAGCTATCTCCACTCGTAGTGGTAGGGTTTTCGGTCCGGAGAGAGTTAGTATAGAAGTTGAGAAAGATGGGGAGGATGAGTTGGTAGATGAGGGGAAAGAGGTAAAGGCTCTGGGTAAGTCACAAAGTACAACACCAATAATAGAGCCGCAAGTTGAGAAAAACACCGAGAAGAAGCCGGTTGGAGTCCGGCCACCACCACACACCATTGACCTTGCCTATGTCCCGTATCCCGCTCGTCTAAAGAATCAAAGGTATACGAAAGATTACGGGCATTTTCTCAATATATTTAGCCAATTGAATGTCAACCTCCCGTTCATCGAAGTTCTTCAGCATATGCCTAAATACGCCAAATTTTTGAAAGACCTTCTTAAAAGAAAGGATAAGTTAGAGGAGCTGTCGACTGTACTGCTAAATGGAGAGTGTTCTGCAGTAGTTTTTAATAAGGTACCGAAGAGATTACCCGACCCCGGTGTTTTTACCATTCCATGTATTTTCGGGAGTGATACGACGTGTCAAGCATTGGCCGATCTTGGAGCTAGCATAAACCTCATGTCGTATTTGTTATATGAAAAGCTGGCCCTAGGAGAGCTCACCCCTACTCGTATGACGTTGTCTTTAGCCGATCGTTCCGTTAAGTATCCGAGGGGTGTCGTGGAGAATCTGCTCGTTAAGGTTGATAATTTGGCTTTTCCCCCAGATTTTGTTGTTTTAGATATGGAGGCCGACGAGAGAGTTTCTATCATTTTGGTTCGTCCGTTCTTACATACTGCAAGGGCAGTCATTGATGTGTTTGAAGGTAAGATTACTCTTAGAGCCGGTGATGATAGTGCCACCTATTTGGCTAAGTCCATGAGACATCCGAGTGGTCAAGACGGTCTCATTGATCCATGTCACCCAGTTTACTCGATAGAATCATCTATCTCGGGCATGGATCCACATCTTGACGAATCCCGTTTGGTGAGTATTGGTTTGGAAAAGGAGCGAGTGGTTTCGAGTTCTCGGGAAATGGTGAAGTGTGTTGGAGAAAGAGGTGGTGGTAAGCGAAAGACTGAAAGGGTTCATGGAGTTAGAAAGAAGAAGACCAAGATTGACGAATGGTCGGATCGTGAATCGATATCCTTGAGGACATTGGAGTTCTACCGAGGTGGAGGAAGCTCCACTCGGTCCGCCACGTGATTAGCATAACATGGGTTCTTGAGTGAAAACTCAAGTGTAGAGTTTGTAGATTTTTCTTTATTTTAATTTTTATTTTCTTTGTGTCACTAACATTAGTTTTTCTTAGTTTTGTGTTGCGTCATCGAGTCATTCCAAGGAATCATCACCATCATGGAGAGATGGATTTACAGGAATTTAAGAAATTCTAGGTAAGTTTTACATAAAAAATGACATAAAATGGGCATAACAAATACTTGGTAATTTTCTGGAAATTTTTCTAAGGCAAGAGGGGGCAAAAAACGAAAAAAACTTTCTGCCAAAGAAGCCCGTCGCGCCGCGCGACGGGGGTACTTATCTCCCCTCCGCGCGAAGCGGAGGTGATTGCCAGGGAGGCGCCGTGTGGCGCGACGCCATGAAGATCCCAGGCCACGCGGCGCGGCCGGACTACACATCCCATACTTTATTTTTTATTGTTATTCCTTGTTGCCTTTGTTGGATCATTCGTATGTGATTCCTTGTGTTTAGTTTTGCATTTTGAGTCATTATTTAAAGTTTAGTTGTATTGTGTAAGTCATCGAGTCACTAACGTAATTTTTGTAGCTCGTCTTTGTTTTTGCGTTTTTAAATTTTGCTAGCTTGAAGATTATATGAGCTAGAGAGACGATCCCCAAGGAAGAATTTAATGAAAAAAACAAGTGTGGTATGGAGTAGCAATGGAGCTGTATACTTTATATTTAACTTTTTGCTCCTGAGTATTCATATTTTATATATTTGTTAGTTGGTTAAATACTTTGAATGCTTAATATCTATCAGTTTGATAAGATACATTTTTAGATATGTCTGTTTGCTTTTATTTGGCCGCTTACGTTCGTGTGTGAGAGAAGGAGTTACCAATTGTTGGCACGTTCGTAGTTGGAAGGCATTCATGGAAGAAGACCTTGGCATCATGTTTTCATTCGCATATTACCAGCTAAATCTTTTCCATTATCTAGCTTATTAATTTTTTTTAGTTTGCTTTTGTTTTTATTTTTTAGATTTTTAGTTTTTTGTAGTCCGACTTTATTTTAATTTTTTTTTATTATAAGTCGTCATTATCCTTGCTTTGAGGACAATGCAAAATTTAAGTGTGGGGATAGGATATTTGAGTCGTAGTTTAAATCGAGTTTATCTAAAAAAAATTGAAAAAAATTGAAAAATGTTTAAAAATGTCCCTTGAATTTAATTTTTTTTTGCGTTAAAGTGGGAAATGATGATATTTATCAGAAATTGGTTTTTCAAACTACTAATAATAGGAGATAAATAAAAGAAAACGCACTTAATTTGGGAAGTGTCGGTAGGCTCAACCTTGAAAATGAAAGGGTAATTTGATAAAATGGTTAAAACGGAAATCTTTTGTGGGTAAAGCGTTTTGTCCGTGGAAGATAAGTAATGAAAGGTCGGCCCATACTCAAGCCTCAATTTTTGGTATGAAAAGTGGAAATATTATAAGTTTTAAAATCTGAATACGTTATCATATGATGCTTGGGTAGGTTTAACGTTAGAGTATGTCGTGTAGCCTGTGATATAAATCTTAAACTGCTAGTTTAGTGTTTTACACCTCATTGGCATATGGTTTTATAACTTTAAATATTGTATTGATGGGATGCCTTGGGTCTGGAGACCATGGGTCTGTATTCAATCTATTCATCTGGGTATTCACAATTCCTAAGTGGGGTTGTGGATATTTAAATAAAGCTAAAATGAGCAAACCCTTATAAGTCTTTAAACATGATCACAAAAGTACAAAAGTACAAATACACTACAGACTTGATCATCCACGCTGTTAGCCATGTGGGGTCACCTTGGTCGCGTCTCAATACCATTAAGAAACGGACCACAAGGGACACGCTACATGTAAACCCTACATATGAAATTTTGCAAGCTCACCTATGGTGATGGGTTCGGGGTGTTGCTTGATAACGGGGGTATGTCATGTTGTGGGGAACACTAGCTATTAATTAATTGAACCTTAATCGTATCTAATGGCTGCTTAGTAGACTTTGATACTTAAGCTTAAGTGGATAACAATACCCTTGATCGTCTTAACTATTCAATAAAAAATAGAGCAACAAAAGTTTTAATTCTACTAATTTTGAGGTTTAAGTCAAGTTGGCGTGGTCTGGTCCGGTAAAAGCTGAAAATAAGCGGGTCTTAATTGTGTAAACCACTGAGTAATAATATTGTCAGATCTTATTTGTCTCGGTAAAGATTAAGGCATGAGTTTAAGTGGACAACAATATCAGTGATCGCGGTTTTTGCGCTCTTCTAAGCTTTAAAAATTAACCTATATGTTTTTAAGACTGTATCTTCCGATTTTGATCCAACTGCATCAGACTTTTTCAGGGATGGAAAATGAGTAATTGTGGGGATATTTGATATACATCTATTTATATATCTCGAATCCCTTGTAAAGTTATGTTTATTTAATGTTTTGAGTTCGGTTTATTTCATGTTTCGTTCTTCTTTTATTATTTGAGGTTCTGGGTCAAGTATTATATATTTATCGTATTTTAAATCTTTTGGTGTCTTGCATGTTGAATCTAATTCTTTCCTTCATTTCATGTGAAGTTTAAGTTCGTTTTGCTCGTCAATGATTACATGATTAGTTCACTTAGAGTTTTGATATGTTTTCATGTAGATGGTGGCTTGCGAGTCAAGGAAGAGAAGTTCTAGAAATTTATCATTGTTTCTTGGAGTTCAAGAAAGAAATTTATCAAGATCTAGCATGTTTATATAACAAAATAACAAAGAAAATTCGTTGGCCATGCTGGTGTACGCCGCGTCACGCGGAGGTGAAGCTAAGGGAGGCCGCGCAGCGCCTAGCCTTTTTGACCAGCCATATTTTGCAAAGTTTAGGCCTAGCTCATTTTATATAAAGAGGATTATAAACCTAAACGAATTAACACTTGTTGGCAGCCGATTTTGCAAGGAAGAGAGCCAAGATTGAAGGTGTTTTAGAGGCTAGGAAGAGAGAAGATCATAGAGCTTTCATACGAGTGTTCAAGGGTCGATTAAGAAGGGTTCTTTCGTTCTTTTTCATTATCCTTGTTCACTATCTATCATGATTCTCTTTTGTTTTCTTTGTTCTAGTTATTTGTCTTTGATTATGACTATACTAGGCTAGACTTCATGTCTACCTAGGTTTGATGAATATGTTTTGATTTGATTCTTGCTTTGGATAATGATTTGATTATGGTTTTGTTGATTTAATAGTAAAAGACTTGATTTTTCTTTCATGATGCATATGAGTATTTATTATCTTTATTGATTATAAACTATTACTTCACATAGATCTTTTATCTTTTGATTTTGTTCTTTAGATTTAGGGTTTATGTTTAATCATTACTTGGTGTTTTGATTATTGTGATTAAATAGGCCTATTAGATCACAGAAGCTTGTTGATAGTTGGTTAGGGTTTTAAATGTTCTGCCAGATTCCAATAGTTGTGAGGTGAGGAGTTGTTCATTTGTCTTGGTCAATCGCATTCTAGGTTAGATTAGTGACAGTATTCTTGCTTGGTTATTGTGTTGATCTTTGTTCATGATGTCATGATAAGTTTATAAAGTTATCTAGAGTTTAGTGTTTCGTGAGATTTCTTGCTTTAGGTACTATTATTTAACCCTATTTGATAACTGTGAGGAAATCAATATAACTAATTGCTTAATAATCTAATATACATTATTTAGGATTTTACTTGATGCGATTGAGGGTCCTCTAGGGTTTGTTAGATGAATATATTTAGAAATCAGTTTCTATATCATAATTGGTTGTCCATTGCTTGATGATTGTTGATATATGGGATTATTGCCTAGGTCGATTACTTCTCTTATTGGTTTCGATCTTGTGATTTATTGCTTGTTTCTAGTTTACTTGTTTATTTACTTTCTTAATTTAATATTAGTTTAAAAACCCCCTTAAAACATTAATAATAAATAGTCGTGTCGTAAGTCGAGTCTAGTTAGTTAATTAACATAATTTATAGAGTCCTGTGGGTTCGATATTCCGGACTTACTTAGCTTTAGTACAATTGATCGGTTCACTTGCCGGTGTTTTGTGTTGTTGAGTCTTAAGTCTAGTTTTTATTACTTGTTTAATTTAGTTAATATTTAATTAACTGTTTTTAGCACATCAATATTTCATCAATTTAGAAAATAAAGAAAAATATAACATGTGGGGCACATTCCTTATGTCGGATATAGGGAGATGCGAGTGATACGCGAAGAAAACGGCTTCCAGTTTACATCCATAAACAAGTCAAGATTTGTAGAGTGAAAATATTAGCTAAAAAGAAAACGGATCAAACGGGTAAAGTCAAACCTGTGTGGCCAAAACTTAAGATCTTCTTCAGATGGTCTAAGAAGCAAGTCAACGTAAGATTTCCAATTGGAATCACTGGCGGGAAGTGGTGGAACATTGTCATCAACCACCCAAATTTTGTTTCTTGCAAACTTGTGTTGCTCATGTGAATCACAGTTGCTAGACTACATTAAGAGACATATATACATATTAGTTTATCACTAATATATTTTGATCAGTTTGATTGTTGCATTATACACCAGAGTTATAAACATACCTGAGGAAATAATTTAATACCTCCTCGCATCGCATTCCGGTAGAATTCCCTAAAATTGTCAAATATTAATATAAATTATGCAAATACCAAAAACATTAATCAATATAAATATTTTCTTAAAAATAAACATAAATTCTTGAACTTACAAGACTAACCCTCCCTAGCGGAAGCTCCTTGTGGATCCCGAAGCACAATTTGTTCAGTTCCATTTCAATCCTTGGAGTATTTTTAATGAGTAAATAGATTACTGAAATAGAGTAAATTAATTAAAGCCATAAAAGACTGAATAAATTACTTAAAAACACATAAATAAAATGGATTTGTGACAACAAACTAGACTTCTTTCATGGAAAGATCAAACAATAACATTTTGAAATACATCTAATCCAACCTAGACAAAAACAAAAAAACCACCTTAAGTATAAACGCGCATAAGAGTAAATGTTATCAAATGCGAAAACTTCAAATATTTCTCTTTTATGGTTATGTTTAGTGTAAAATCTATAGAAAATGCATACATGATTGACATAAAAGAAAACTTACATTTTATTGTTTTTATCTAAAATCAGGTTCCTTAATTCTCCTGCATTCTCTATGCCAATTTGATTATTTGAAAATATTATCATTGCTAAAATAGCATAAAAGGCAGCAATTTTATCTTTTTATAAACAATGAGTGAATAACCTTGCTTGTTCATCTAAGCTAAGCTCCTCAATTGATAGATTTCCAACTTCAGCCTTTTTGTAAGGTAAAATATCAATTAGAAAAAAGGTATGTAAATTAGAAAAAGTTGATTAAACTGTCATTCAAAAATTTTTATGTAAATTACCTAACTTGAAGCATAACTAAACCAAACATCATAAAGAGAGCCACCATGCCAAAGAAGGTTTTTGAAGCCAAACGTCGCATCCCCTCCCCCACATTCATTGTAACATCCTACTTTCGGTTATAATAATAAAAGAGAATTTCGTTTATGCAGTAATGTTTCGTGTATCGGTTTAGATAATGAATTCTAAGAGGGTGGGCTTGGACTTTAGAAGATGGAATAAGAAATGGAATGGGCCTTAGGTCCATGGGCTTAAGGGACTATAAATGCCCCTTAAACCTTAATCCTTTCCATTTTTATCCATCTCTACACCATAGGCTACACCTTGGAAAACATACACAAACACCATCCTATATCCCCAACCAAGATCCGAAGGTGAAAACCCGAGCTTGTTGGTGCTGGAACGTCGTAACGAGCCAAACCTACATCAAGACTAGACCGTGTTCGTAAATCAACTTGTTTAAGGTACGTTTATAACGGGATCTTGTTCATTTAGGTTCGGATTCGTTTAGTAATCTTAGATCTGTAAGAGTATGGTAAAAACGAACCAAACATGATGATTCTTGCTGAAAACCATTAACGATTAATGGGTTAATTTGTCAAACGAATAACTGGGTTATAAATGAACAAATCGCACCCTTTAAAACGTAATATTCGAATGAATGGATGGTTAGAGTTTGTAGGCGCTACTAATCGTGTTATTTCATCAAGGTTTGAGGGTTAATCGCAGATCTGATGTATGCTGACTGTTTGGGGGTTCTTGGCGATTTTGACTTTGACCCCGGAGTCAAAGTTTGGATAAGACTGAGCCCATTCGTTATGCTAAAATAACGAATTAGTCATTCGTTACTCACCAATTCGTTATGATTGAGATAACGAATTAGGTCATTCGTTACTCACCAATTCATTATAATTACGTTAACGAACTAGGTCATTCGTTACTCACCAAATCGTTATGATAAGATGACGAACCAGATAACGAATCGGGTTATGATAAGATAACGAATCAGACTTAATTCGTTATAGCGAATGACTTAGCGAATTGGATAAAAATTTATAATCCTAATGAAAATTTTGTTAAAACAGTTAATGGAAATAAAATTTTTCCAAACTGACCTGGCAGTTCGACCCGAGCCAGGGGCTCCGCTCCTTGGACCCTACTAGGGGCTGCCGCCCCTAGAACCCCGCTGCCAGGGGCGCTTCCCTCGGACCTTCGTTGAGGGTTATAATTAAACTAGAAACGTGATATGAATAGTGATAGTAAATTGATACGTGTAATTGTTATACAGTTAGTCGTGCACATCTAAAGAAAGGAATAACCATTAGCGGTGAACGTAACCGAGTTCAGGTGAGTTTCTAGCCCCATTCCTTGTTATGTTTCCGGGGCTGTGTGCATACTGGATGTGATTAGTTAATGCATTTACCTTAAGTGGTAAGTGTATGCCTTATATGATTTATTTATGAATGAATGCTTGACGGTGCATGAACAATCTTCGGATATTGCATGTACCGCCAGGTGATAGTTTATAGATATGATTGTTATATATGATGTATGAATAATGTATGTATGTATGAAAGTTATGATTATGAATATATAGACAGGTATGGTATGGTTGTATGGAAGAAAGGGAACCTTGCCCTAATAATTCTCGAGGCAGAAAGGGAACCGAGTCTTAATAATTCTCGAGGCAGAAAGGGAACCTATCCCTAATAATACTTGAGGCAGAAAGGGAACCGAGCCCTAATAATACTCGAGGCAGAAAGGGAACCGGGTCCTAATAATACTCGAGGCAGTAGGGCGTAATGCTCTTTAAAACGTAGAATTATGTAAAGTAAGGTTTAATATAAAAGTATGAAAGAAAAGAAAAGAATGAAAAGAAAGAATGAAGGTATATGATAATATATGTATGAAAGAAAGGTAAGCAGGTTATACATTATGTATCTTCGGATACGTATGTATAAACATGTGAATGTATTGTATGTTACCTTATTAACTAGAACTCACTCAGCGTATCTGACTTTTAGTGTGCACGCATGTGAGTAGGATGATGCAGCTCGCTTGACATGGGCACATGGCATGAAATGGAAGAGACTGGCATCTCATGGAAAATTTTTATGTTTTATATTTGATGTTTCTAAAATTGAAAGACAAGATGTTTTAAACGAGTTTTGAATTATTATGTAATGTTTTATGAAAGATTTAATATTCCGTGAAAGTTTTATTTATCTCTGATATTTAGAACTGTGTTTATGAGTAAATCCAACGCTAAAGTAGGGCACCAGGATCGGGGCCTTAAATTCATATGAATCCCAAAATAAAAAGTTAATTAGTTAGTGAGATTTAACTTCAAAATCACACAATTGAGTACTAAACGTGAAATATCTTGTTGGTAGTTAACCCTTGTTTTGAAAAAAAAAAAACAGAATGAATGCAAAGTAAATGTGAATCTAAACGAAGATATTCAATGAAATCGATTATTAATGTTAACAGACTTAGCGAACATGCAATGTTTCAATTTGGACAGAGACGAACTCGAACAAACCTAAAATGAAATAGGGAAAAAGAACAAACCTCCAATCAATCGAACACTAAATCATGAAATTGAAGATCCAGATTTTGTTGAAGATCCTTGTAGCTATAAGATTTAGTGCAAGAGATTGACTGATCGATTGAATGAAAGAGTGGCGTTAACCTTTTCTTGTTAGGGTTAAGAATGAAGGAATATGTACTTGGATGTTTGGGTAGGGTCATAACAAAAAACGACGCCCACGTGTTTTCTATTTCAAAATTGATGGTGTGATGGATATTGAGATGCCATGCATCCAAATTTATCTTTTTCAATGTCACGTGGCATAATGAAGCTCTGTCATGGATTGTAAATGAATAGGTTGTTAAAAATCCTATTCTTTTATTAGATAATTAGATAGATAGATAAGGGAAAGTTAATGTACAAATTAAATTAACTTACTAAACGTGAGAATCAAGTAGAGTAATTATGTAATCACATCATAGAGTAAATTACTCTATGATGTAATTACATAATTCTCATGTTTAGCACGTTAATTTCATTTGTATTTGATCCAAATCCTACATATATATATATATATATATGTGTGTGTGTGTGTGTGTGTGTGTGTGTTTAAGTTCATGAGAGAAGTCATCTTATTGCGAGAAGTCCTTTCAACCAATCAAATTTTATTCTTTTCTTTTTTTCATTTAAGTAAATCCAAGGACATAATGGTAAAGATTTAAACTATCTTAATTTGGTAACTATCAAGTTCTTGGAAGTTTTGGTTTATTCTTTTATTGAATTTAATTACGTGTTAATCTAATTTAAAAAGCACATTAGAATTATTTTATGTTTGTTTCTACGAATCACGTTAATATTTTTATAATTTCTTTTTATATATAACTAAGTGTTCATTATTATCTCTTCATTCCACAACAAATCCATCAAATATTTTCAAGAATCAAATATGTTTATGTTTGCCATCAGATGATGCAATATCAATTTAACATTACATTCTAATCAGATCATGTGATATTGATTCAACATTGCATTCCAATTTATTGGCAAGTTACATATCACCTTTTTTTTATTTTTAATTATTTTTTTAAACAATATTTTATGTGTAGGAAAATATGAGTTACGTGTAGGTAAAAGTCAAATGATCTAACACTTTGTGTTGGGAAATATGAGTTATTTATAGGTGAGTATTAGTTACGTGCTAGTGAAAATAAATGAAACTAACAATTTGTGCAAGTAATTTGAAACCTAAACGGAACTAATAATATGTGTATGCAATCTGTAATTACACCTACACAATACATGTATAAACCTACACTGAACAAAATAAAATATTTTTTTATTTTACATATAAAACTAAATACAATAAATGACAAAACATACTAATAACCTACACTTATGACATTTCTGTGTACAAATTCATAAGACCATAAATACAATACAAGAATCTGTGTAGCCAATATACGAATCTGTGTAGGTTATACATTAACTAAGCCTAAAATAAAGAAAATGATTTCACATTAATGGGTTCTTTATAAAAAATCGACATCCATAATCTTCACAAGCATCTATTTTTCTTTATTTAACCGAATGTCTAACCCATCCGACCTTGGAACAATACAAACCTACACCAACTTCGAATAACCTACACCAACCTTGGAACGATGAAACCTTCAGAGACCATCACAAAATAATTTAATTGTCTTCTTAAATCAATGATAGTAACTATTTTCAAATCATTAAATATTCAACAACAAAAAGATAACAGCGGGAAGATATTCGCAAAAGGCAACTTAGAAAGATTTGAATTGAAGAGTAATTTTAGGTGAAAGTAAGGGAATACGTAACGGATTTTTTTAATGCCATATATAAAAGACTAAATTACCCTTTTTATATAAAATCATCTACATGATTTGCTTTTTTATTACAAAATTGTCATTACCAATATCAACCATTGATTGGACATAATCAAAGGCTCATATTCATTTCTTATACTTCTCGCACTAAAATGACTTCTCTCCTGAGCCATCCCCTATGTGTGTGTGTGAGTGTTAAGCAACATTTGCATCAAATCATCAATTTAATTTTCCATGTAATTAAAATTGTTGAACTCAATGTTAATCATTTTCTTTTAGCTTTACCTCACATTTAGATTAAAATTGTTTCATTTTCACTGCAAGTGATTGAAACCGTTAAACTCAATGTTAAGCATTTCCTTCTAGATTTACCTCATATCTAGATTGCCCTCATTTTCTCAATCAATTAATCTCATATTTACTTTGTCGTTTGCATTCTTTGAGCCTTTGTATAACATCCGTAGTCAATTACATTGTCAAGGAACCATATGCATTTTGGTCTTCATTCATATTTTAATGCCCTTAGGGTTTAACATATTAATAAATTTGTCAATGGTTTCATCGACTAAGTTGACAAAAGTAGGCTTATTAGGACCTTGCTCAATTGATCTCAATATTCCTGCATCGGTGTATTTTGCAAATGACTCAAAACAAAATCGTGTCTTCAAACTCTTGATCTATCATGAACATAGGTGGTCTTGAGTTTGAACCCTTCTATTTGTCATCATGAACATAGAACTGGGGGGCATCTTTTCAAAGCGAAAGAGATTTTGTAAAAGAGTTCACTAAAATTTATATGTATTAAAAACCAAAATTTCCTATACTCAGTGATTTTACTATTCATCAAACTTGAATATGAGCCACACGTTATCTAATACGTTGCGTCACCATTCCAATACTCAGCAGACGTGATGTGAAATTGTGAATCACCAACACATGTATTTGGCTACTGTCTCTTTCAATTTCTCAAAAACACCACATTTTTCTCTTATACTCAATTAAAAAATATATAGGGTAAGCTTCGTTTTCCTAAATTTACAAAAAAACACTAATGTTTCCATCTCCACCCTATAATTTACACTCACAACCACTCAAAACCCCACCATATAATTTGCAAACTTTCCTCACATACTTTTAGCGGATATTTTAGGGGATATGATGAGAAACCCACCTCCACAAAGCAGTCTTTAGTTACTACCATCACCACTTGCAAGCGCAGCCACCTTCACCTTCGCCAATTTCTTCCTATTGGAACAGCATGCCGCCTCAATGATTCGTTTTCTTTCATTTAAGGTAACAAATCGTGTCTTCTAATTTGACGATTAGGACCTTCAATTAAAAGAACTGTGAAGAGTGATTTGAAATAGGTGAAAAACATGATTTGAAATAATAAGTTTTAGGTTTATTTATGCCTACGTGGGTAAAGAGATTAAGTACAACTGTACAAGAAAAAGTGATTTGAAATAGGTTAAAATGTATTTTTTGTGTAATGGGATTGAATCGCTAAAAGGAGGATTCATGACAAAATAAGGTTGATGTGTTTAATTTTGAGAATAAGTATTTTTGTGTTTAAGTTTATTATTTTGTGAATTTGCAGGAACGAAGGTAGGTAAATAGAATAAGCTCAAGGTGCATTCAGGTTCGAATAAAAGCAGGAACCCAAAAAAAAATTGACTACTGCTGTCGACACAGGTTAATTTGTTGATAATTGTGCTTTATTGATGTGCGTGCGCGGTGTGTTGTTAAAAAGTTGGATTTAGCTTTCACACAAGATCGTGCTTTAACTTTATAAAAGTGATTTATTCTAAAACTAAACACACACAAAACATGCAAGTGTACCTATCGTATATGTAGAATAGTATTGGTATGAACCAAGTATCGATCCGTGGACACAAATATTTCTAATAATAAATCTTTGTTTAACTTGATTGGAGAAGATAATCATTTTGGGGTTGATTTTTAAACTTTAATAGAATAACTTATATATATATATATATATATATAATAGGTGAACAAGAAGAGAATTTCTATATGAGTAAATCAGATATATGAAGGTTACCATCTAAGATCAAGAATCCACTTCATTCTTCCTTGATGATCATAAAGTAAACATGTGATAAACTTGCCTTAATAATGTGTGATAGAACAGCCCCTCATTTCTAAGTGAACATATTATATGACATAAAAGAAAGTATCATGCATATTCTCGCGTCCACCCATGCTTAATTTCATGTCTACCACGAGAATGTCAATTTAAGTAGGGAAGTAGTTTAGTAAAGTATAGAGATTAGGATTGACTTCGATTTCTCACATACCAATTCTAACAACTTTGGGTAGTTATAGTTTAGTCACACAACCTCCCATTGTTGATTTAAGTAGGTTATAATTACACATTCATGTAACATATGATTTCATTAACAAGTATGATAACCAAATCAATCGTGTTAACAATGTTATTTCAGAATTACCAAAACTAGAGAAATAGATCATAACTTATATCACATCATTTTTAAGTACAATATAAGGATCCACGTTTTATCTTAAATAAGTTATCAAGATATTCTTTTTACCATTTTTAGTCTCCAAGAACATGAGTGAATCATGAATGATCGTTAATCATCAACCTTGATTTGTTGAGTTAAAGTGGTAAAACATTTTTCATCAAAGGATAATTGCAAAATAACCATGTACTTTACTAAAACTAATTACATATTTAATATAATCATCAAGTAAAACAAAGCTTCTTTATAGAAATTAGATGGTAAATGGAGTTTAGCTCATAATGAGCATGGTTATGAACATCAAAATAGATGAAGATGACAAACACATGATTAAACTAGAACAATCTAACCAAATATGGATGAATCTTCCTTCTTCAATGATGATGGATGATGATGATGATGACCTCCAAGCCTACAAACTCTTCAATATAAGTGTAATGCAGGTGTTTTTATAAGTGAAACCCGTATAGAGTTATTCTTCAAGCACACCCAAATAAATGCAACATGATCCACTATATATAGACTATCTGGGAGACCAGGCACGACCCCGTGCTCCATGAGGCACGTCCCCCGTGTCCAGTTGTCCACTCGCATTTTGGTGCTCTGTCAGATCGTACATGCCGCCTCACCACGGGGGGCGTGCTTCATGAGGCATGAACCCATGTTTTTGGGTGTCTGTTATATTTTCTTTTGTCTTTTATGAAAGGTGACCATGGCGCCATGTTCTCTGAAGCACGGCTTTGTGTCCAGCTGTCCAGTATTTTGTCTTTTCTTGCAAATTTTTGTCTTTACTTGCAGATTTTTGTCTTTACTTGCACTAGAAAGCATGGGGCGTGTTCCATGAAGCATAGGGGTGTGTTTTGCTGCTTTCTTGGGTATTCTTTAATTTTTCTTTGGCTTTTCATTTGTTTTTCGTTTGAGGCTTGGATTAACCTGAAAATACATTTTAACATGATAAGTAGTTATTTGAACTATATTATTTGATATAAATTGACTTTTTCAGAGATTATTTGATGCTAAAAAGATGTATATTTTTATATACATCATTTATTATAATAAATTTTAATTAATCTGGAAGAAACTTGACAATTCCTTTAGCTTTCGGATATGTGTTTTTATGCATTTGTTTTATTTGGTCGTGTCATTTCTAATGAACTATAGTAGATATATTTTATAAAGTTATACAATTAAGTAGCATATATATGAATATGAATGTAAACAAAATAAACAAATGATTACTGTGTGCATACTAAAATCCAGATACGAAGAGTGAGTTCTCGTTAATCAAGCAACATACTTTACATTTACACACACACACATATACACACACACACACACACACCCGAAGGTACATATTACATACTTAACCTATTTATCTTTCTTCCAAATGTACATACATTCAATCTTTCATACTTCCTTTCTTTAAATTACTTAGTACATGCTTAACTATCCTTACGTTATAAAGAGCATTTAGTCCTACATACCTCGGATATTATTAGGGTCAAGTGCCCTTCATCTTCGGATATTATTAGGGTCTGGTGCCCATCATTCTCGGATATTCTAAGGGTATTGTGCCCTTCTTTCCGTACAGTCATACATTCATTGCATTACCTTTTATATATATATATATATATATATATATATATATATATATATATCTTGCATTACCTTGAAATTGAGAACTTTAAGAACCATTTTGGACCACTAAAAAAACTTCTAAAAAAATATTAAAAAAATCATAAAACAAAAAATAACAAAAATTTTTAAAAGTAAGAAAACCAAAATGTTTATATTTCATTCTGGTTTCATAAAAAAATAAAAAATAATAAAAAAATAAAAAAACTTCGTATTATACACATGTGTATAACTTCGTTTAATCTCTAGTTACGTAATGTACAAATATGTACATTATTATCTACCTTAAATTGTACATATGTGTATATAAAAACATGTATAAAATTTTAAAAATAAGTGTTATACATATGTGTATAATTTTGTTAAACGAATATTTTTTTTCAATTTTTTTTATTTTTTTATAAAACCGGGATGAAAAATAAAAATTTTTTGTTTTTTTTATTTTCGAGTTTTTTGTTTTATAATTTTTTTTTTATTTTTTTGTTAAAAATATTATTTTTTGTGGTATAAATTGGTTCTCAAAGTTTTTAATTTCAAAATAGTTCTCACATGATCCTAATCCTATATATATACACACACATATATATAGGGGTGAGTTAAAATACAATAATGACTTATCATACATTAGGTACACGACATTCCAGAGCGTTTGATTAAAAAATACGTGGTGGCAATTTCGTAAAAAATACGTGTGATCAAAATTCGTCGATTACAAATCAACTCTGATTCAAATTCGGAACTTGTCGCTCAATCTAATCCAATTTCTAAACTTTAACCACAGCTTAAAGTATGAAATCTCTAAAGTCAAAAACCAAAATTGAAATAGAACGTCCCTGAACATTAAAAATCTTCAAATTGATCAAAAATTGATGATTTAATCAATCGAATTGATGTGTAAATGGCTTTAGAATCATCAATCGATTATGAAAATACAAATTAACACACTTAATTGAGCTATGATTAGGGTTCATGTTTAAACGTTCTGCTCAAAGTTTAAACATTCTGACCAAAATAAACACCAAAATTGATGATTTAATCAATCGAATTGATGTGTAAGAGGCTTTAGAATCATCAATCGATTATGGAATTGCAGAAATAACGCACACAATCAAGCTCTGATTAGGGTTCAAAATATTATGTTTAAACGTTCTGAAACAAAACTGAAGAGCTTTAAACGTTCTGACAAAAAAAGAGCAACTTTAAACGTTCTAATACGTTCAATGAAGTTCTGGGTGTTCAAAAAACAATGAACATCTTTAAACGTTCTAATACGTTCTAAGAAGTTCAGGTTGTTAAAAAAAGTTTAGAAGTTCTGATAAAGTTTAGAAGTTCTACGAAGTTCTGGGTGTTAAAAAAAGTTTAGAAATTCTGATAAAATTTAGAAGTTCTAAGAAGTTCTAGGTGTGCAGAACTTCTAAAACTAACAAAAAAAAAATTAAACACCTATAAACATGAAATTGAACACTGAAATCACTTCATATAATCTCATAATCATCAAACAATCGTCAATCGACCGTTAATTTGATCATTGATTCGATAATATGAACAAAATATGGAACGTCTGCAACTGGGTTTCTGCAAATGGCGCTTAAAACTTTAAACGTTTAGTTAAAACCCATCACTCAAAACTCAAAATTGATCAATTGAAACTTCAAATTGATGATTAATTGGACCAATTTCAAAGTTTAATTGGTCAATTAGTTCAACAATTTCAATTTCAATTGGTTAATTTTATCAACAGGTTGTGACGGAGGAAGATGTGTACGATGGACGGAATCATTGGATGGTGGACGGTGGACAAGATCGTTGGATGGTGACGGATTGCTGAACGGACATGTTGAAGGTGGACGAAATCGATGGGAGCAACGATTTGATGAATATTACAATATTGCCACCGCGTGTTATTTGAAATCGACGGGGATGCGAGTCACGTACGTAATGTACGATTAGTGATTATTGTATCGGATCCTTTATATATATATATGGGAGATATATTTTGAGAACCTGGATGAGTTGTAAGAACTTTAAGAACTCAATATGATCCACACATTTAAATAAATGAGTATGAAATATGTGGCTGAAAATAAATCCTAATAAAAAATGAATTAGAAGAGAGAAAAGATTTTTGATGATTACACAAGTTTAAATGTTAGTTACCCATGTGTAATAAGTCGAGTCAGTGTGTACAAAAATACTGTAATTTTTTTTACGTTACTTACACTTACGTATTACATATGTGTAAAAACGTACAGTTAAAAAAAACAATTGTTACGTTGAGTTCTTTCGAGTTCTTAAAACTCAAAGTGGTTCTCAAAAGAAATCAATTATATATATATATATATAGAGAGAGAGAGAGAGAGAGAGCAATGTTATAATAAGAAGTATATTTTTATTAAGAAGTGTAGGAAGTGTATTTTCATCATTAGATCTAATAAAACACACTGCACAATAAACACATTTTTCATATCCACCGTCAGATCAATATATCTAACGCACCAAATTACTTCTTACACTTCTTAGACACACTCCACTTCTTATTTTAACCCAACCTTATATATATATATATATATATATATATATATATATATATATATATATATATATATATATATATATTCTCATACATACTCTTAACATTTTTATATCATTCGTCATACATTCATATCATACACTTACCACTTAAGGTAAGTGTATTAACTAATCACATCAAGTATGCACACAACCCCGAAAACATAACAATGAAATGAGGCTAGAAACTCACATGTTAACTGTTTCTTTTTGAGTTTATGGTCACACCTCTTCTCAGATGGGGACGACTAACTTTTTACGTTTGGTTTGGTTCGGATCTGGATCAACACACGAATCTAGTGTTGATGTGGATGCTTGAACGCGCACCCTAACCTTCCTTTCAGCTTGGATCTAAGTCCGGATGAAATGAGAGCATTTGTGTGTGTTTTGAGTGTGTGTGTGTGTGTAGGAGGCTGGATGATTGAAATGAGGGTTTTAGGGAGGTTTAAGGGTGTTTATATACCCTTAAGCACATGGACCTAAAGCCTATCACCATCCATTATTCCATCTTTTATTGTCCAAACCCACACTCTATTATTTTTATCTAACTTAACTAAATAATAACACACCATTAAATAAACAAAAGTCTTTTATTATTATCAAAAGTAGGATGTTACACTGATGATGCTTTTAGATGTAATTGAAGAAGTTTCCAGGATGACTATTTCCCTTACACAGGTTAAAGGTTAATAATATATATATATATATATATATATATATATATATATATATATATATATATATATATACACTTAGAGAGAGAGATAAACATTTTAAATTATTCTTTTAATTTTAATTTTCGTTGTATGTTTACTTCGATTTTAATTTCCCTGAGTCACCGTTTACGTCCCCGATGATTGGTAGGTATGAAGAAATGACGATATGTACATGTTTATGGAGGGACATAACACGGTTACATTTCATTCTAAAAAGTAAATTAAAGGGATCATAAAAGATCCATTTTTTCTTCTCTTTTTTTCATCGTCAATCAAAAGTTGTGTTGGAGGTTGTAAAGTTTACATTTTATTGCAGCTAATTCTATAATATTTGATGCTATGTGGGTAAACCTTGAACGATCTCACTTTGTTTCTACTTTTGCAGCTTGAAAATGGAAGAAGACTGTAAAGAAATTTGCACACCATCAAGCCGTATGGAACCTAAATGAGAGCTTCTTATGAATCTGACCCGTTGCTAGACCATTTTGACACATATGGAACCTAAAGGAAAGCTTTCTATTTTAAAAAAGACTTAGTTGGTCTCGATAGTGGTAACCATACAAAACTGGGCGGCAACGGTGGCTAGAAATGATCAAAAATATGGTTTTGGAAAACAATTTGTTGTACGTAATTTAGTTAACGGGTTCTATAGTGTGTTACGAACTACAAAACTAACCGTAAATTCACCAACACTTAAAACAGAAGCACGCCCGCACGCCGCAACGCGCTAGTAAAAAACCTTGTTATGATTAACAAGTGAAATGTCCACAAATTTTAACACGTGTTTACAAAACTAGGTTCGCAAACTGTGAGTTTATTAAAAATTAAGCGTTCTCAAAACTAACTAAGCTCACAAACAAAGGTTCGCAAAACTACGTGTCTGCAATAACTCACAAAATTGTCTAAGCTCTTATACCAATTGTAAGTCATGTGATCGATTGATCTATGCAATAACTCAGATCAATTCATGTTGTTGGGAGTGCGAAATGCAAAAACACTCGAATCTCAGATCCGCTATGCAGTAGAAAGGTAGAATCAAGAGGGAAAGCACGGTGTTGTGAGCCAAATTAGACATATATCATATAAACAATTCCTACATTTAACTTTTTTTGTGCCCATTTTAATGATTTCTCATAATTTACTCATATTTGGATTTTAAATCTTGGGATATTGAATTTTAATAATCCAAATTTTGACCTATTGGTCGATATTAATCATAACTTAAGAAATTATCTAGATTAATCCCAACTTTCACTCTATTGGTCTGCACTGAGCCTTTTCTTAACATGAACTAACGCGGTTAGTTTTAGGGCAAAATATGTCATTTCTCTAAGTTGAGGTGGACAAACAAAAATGTAATTTAACTTATAAACTCACCACCACGGGCGTCACCACCGCGACCGCCGACACCGCCACCACTGCCACCACCGCGACTGCCGCCGACACTGCTGCCATCGCGCCCGCCGACATCGCCACCACCACCATTGCGACCGCCGCCGCCACCAAGTTATCTCTAAGAACGTTTTTGAAAAAAACACCATTAAAAAAATAAAACAATTATAGAAAAAAAAAACTTATTTTTAATAATAAAAAAATGTTTAATTTAAATATGAAAAAAAATGTTTTTTTTTATTTTAAAAAATAAAAAAAAAATCATTTTAAAACATATAATTTAAAAAAATCTTTAAAAAATTTGTTTTAAAAATAACAATAATAAAACATAGCAAAATGACAAAAAAGAAATAGCAAAAGTTTGGATTGTATTGATGTAAAACTTGAGGGAGAGACATGTATAGTAAAAATGAGAGAAAGGGGTTGTGTTTAGCAACACCTAAACAAACGAATTTAAACAAAAACAAATGAATACATTACTGACATTCACGAACACAATTTTTGTTCATATCCGGTTATTTAGTTAAACAGTTAAAATTTCTTGTTCATTTTGTTTATTTATTAAACAAGTGTAATTGAACTTCCTGCTAAACAATTTACACTTTTCGTTGAACGTATGGTTCATTTACAGCCATACGGCCCATACTTAACAGTCAAATTGATGGTCCTAGTGCAATCAATACAATAATGATGACTAATCAATGTATAATGTATTTTTATTATGTAAAGTTTGAGTTTGGTCTTAATTTATATCACATGATTATTTATTTTAGGAGGGAGACAACAAAGATGGTGGCGGCTGCCGTGTAATATTATTTCAAATAAAAAAGTTAACCAAAAATGTAGCCACCACCTGTGCATCGAAGAAAAGGAGAAAATAAAATAATTATAAGTAGTTGACTGCTAATTAGCTGCTTAATTAATTTAATCTATCTGACATGCTGAATTAATTTAAGCTAGCAAGCTAGTAGTTCAATTATTTTTTTTGATGAACCATAAGATTTATTTGATCTATTCTCTGTTCTTTGTTATGAATAGCTAAGGCATTAAATTATCTAGGCTATGGATATTTATGGATTATGTTGGCTAATTTTCGGATTTCAACAGTCATATACCCTATTTGTTATTGAAAAACAGAGTTTTTACTGATCTAATATGTGTTTATATATTAACTATTGATATTGATTGTTGATTTGAATCCTTAGTTATCTTATTGGCTTGATTTAGAGCATTCCCGTCTCTTCTCCTATCTCTAAACCTATAACTACACTAAATATTACTATATTTTCTCTAACTTTTAATTAAATAATATATTTTATACTTTTATCATTATCTTTTCTCTCCTCCACTCACAAGTCACAACTACTTAAAAAAATATTTAAAAATTAATAGGGTGCTACATGAACTTTCAAATATACAAAAATATACAAACGTTTTTTTTTTCTCCACTCACAACACCCTAAACTACTTCTTACATTATAAAAACCCAACTCACAAAACTTGATGGAGGGAATGTGAATGCTCTTAGCATCTTGTCGGTTAGGATTGCATGTTAGATCATTTACTTTGTGTTCTTGGTTAATTTTGTGGTAGACATGACCACATGATTTGAGTTGATAATTGGTTATATAGTTGGTACTTGCACATTCCTTGAGTTTGATCATAAGATAGGAAGTCTGGTTATTTGGTGTCATTATCCGTTTAAATCTTTGTTACATGACCATCGAGCGGTGTCTGGGTCGGTCTAGATTTTCCGTGAGTTTTAGATTGGTTTAAGTTTGGTTGTCCTTTTTTCCTAGAGTTGCTTGTATCAATCCTTAGAGAATATATGTGGCATTGAGACTGGCCAGTGACCATGTAATTTGTCTTTTGGATACATTAGTAAACTTTATCTTGGTGTACGTAATCCGCCCCCTTAGGCGTACGTAATCCGCCCCCTTAGGCGTGTTTAGGAGGGTTAGCGAGACTGGCCATGTGATAGGATTCCATTACAATTCTCGAGTGCGTTCATCTTGGATTACCGGTGTCACACAAGCGTTAGATCCCAAGATTAGTTAGTTGTCAATTGAATTCTAAGTCTAGGTAGTCGTTTCTCTAAATTTGGTCTCTCTACGTGACAATAGTTTGTTTTAGTTTTAGTTTTCTTCAGTTAAGTCATTTTCTATTTAGTTGCTTATTTTATTTTTTAGTTGCTTTAAATATCTAGACTTACCTTATAGTGCTACTACACGATTGATACATTTGCTAGTGTGAAACGTGACTTACTTTTCCATTTTAAAACTTAAATTGCAAATATATTTTTATATTCATTTATATACTTAATTTCACACCAAGGCTCGACTAGTTGCACATGATTTTCATCAAGAAAATGGGGACTACGACGACTTGACGAGACATTTAGCCTCATTGCTAAATTTATGACTCTTAACTGTTAGTATATTATAGTCTTAGGTTGGCGTTTCAAACAAATGGAAATTCTGGACGTCACTATTGAACTAATAAAGTTTCACAAGTGGATCACAACGCACACAAGAAACTCAACATTGCAAGTCTGCCTCTTTTGTACGTATAAGATTGCAAGACAAATTATTTATTCTCCTCAACTTATTAACTACCCACACAAGAATCTTCTTTGGCAAACAAGCCAACTTCGACTAAACAAAATATTGAGTAAAGTGTCATTTTATTCTAAAACGAGACTAACTTATTTGACGGTCAAGTTATTCTATAAAAGGGGATAAAAATAAAAATGGTGAGAAAGATTTACAGTCACACTAACAAAACCCCTAAAAAATATAAAATCATAACTCAAAATTAAAAAAAAAACGAAAAAAGTAAAAACACAAAAGTGTTTCTACCATCTTCCTCGTTAAAAAAAACACAATGTTGAGTTAAAAAAGGATCATTGTGTAATTTAAAATTTATCAATGTGTTTTGTGTTTATTTTCGTCATTGATTGTGTCTTTTTTTTTCTTAAGATTGTATTTTTTTTTCTTGATATTGTGTTATATTACACAAGAATGTGTTATATTTTGTTCGGCATTGTGTTAATATTTTGCGATCTATTGTGTCTTTTGTTCATATTCGTCATTGTGTCTTTTCGTCGTCCTTTTCTTGGAACGAGAATGATGGGGAAACATTTGAGTTTTTAAAGTTTTATTCGTTTTTATTTATATTTCGAGTTATAATTTCTTTATTATTATTTTTTGAACTTATTGTTGAGGGTTTTGTGTGGCCACAAATTCTTCACACACTTCTCATTTTTGTCTTCTTTTATATTTGAACCTTACTCCTTATTTGAGTTCAAATAATAAACTTATTATTATTATTGTTATTATTATTATTATTATTATTATTATTATAGCGCCCTGTTTGAGTGTGCATGTAAGGCTTCAGTCTCGGTGCCCTACTTGGACGTTGGATTTACTCATAAACACAATTCTAAATATAAGAGTTAGTTAAAAACTTTTCGCGAAATATAAAAACATCAAACATTCATTATAAAATATTAAAATCATAACTTTTAACTTTCAAATTATCTTAACATAAAACATCATAACTTTCTTCACTAGATGCAGTCAGCTCAGTCCATGCCATGTGTCCCCCTCATGCCAGCTACTTCATCCTATTTGTCTGCGTGCATACTAAAAGTCAGCTAAGTTGAGTGAGTTCTAGTTAATCAAGCAACATACATTACCTTCACATACATACTTATACATATCCGAAGACACATATTAATTTATTAACTTGCTTATACTTCATTCATACATACACGTACATTCATACTTTATACTTTCATACTTCTACGTTTTAAAGAGCTACTTCCTCGAGTATTATTAGGGCCCAGTTCCCTCTTGCCTAGGATAATATTAGGGGTCCGATTCCCTCTTGCCTCGAATATTATTAGGGTCTGGTTCCCTCTTGCCTCGAATATTATTAGGGTCCGGTTCCCTTTTCTACCATACAACCATACCTCCCCTTTCTTTATCTTTATAATTATAACTTTCATACATACTTTCAATCTTTGCATTAGCATACTTACATCATTCATACTTCATATATCATACTAACACATATCATACACTTACCACTTAAGGTAAGTGTATTAACTAATCACATTGAGTATGCACACAGTCCCGAAAACATAACAAGAAATGGGGCTAGAAACTCACCTGGGTCCTGTTTCTTTATGAATTTATAGTAATTCCTTTCTTTAATTGGGCTCGGTTAATTGTATAACAATTACACGTATCAATTAACTAACCCTACCCATATAATTAAGGTTTCATCAGAAACTTAAGTCTGGGCTATTCTAATCGAATCCTCAGTCCTATTCGAATGGCAGATCCCATTCGAATGAACTTGCTACTCGAATTACAGATTCTATATGAATGGACTTTCTATTTGAATGGAATTTCTATTCGAATGGACTTTCTTTTCGAATGAACTTTCTAATCGAATGGACTTTCTATTCAAATCGAATCACACATTCGATTCGATTACTTCCCCATTCGATTCGATTTCATTCCTTTGATTCAGTTCTCCTAAGGACCCGATTCGAATATGGTTATATATTCATCACTTTCAAGCCTTTCCTTTCGACTCGGCTTGCCCATTTTGCATAAGGAACCAACCTTGGTCTGCGTTAACACGGTCCAAACGTATCCCGTTTGTCCCGTCTCATTCCAAACAACTTGTTTATGTTCAAGTTTACATTTTTCTCACATAATACGGTCTGATTTACTATCCTACTAAGTTTCATGCAAAACCGACTTCGTTTACCCGATCTTTTCACAAACCGAACACTACTCGTTTTACCTTAAACAAACCAACTAACCCATTTACTCACAAGTTCATTACTATATCAATAATCGTGACTCATTCTATCATCCTACCAAATTTCATTCAAATCCGTATACGAAAAGTAAACTTTTTTAACAAAAACGTATATTTGAGGTTTATGTTTGAAATCACTCGCATAAACCAAAACCATATCAAACGAACTCGGAATTGAGTGATTCAAGCGAATACAAAACCGTCTCGCCCCAATCTACAAACCCATCTGCTCTCCATCGCCGGAAAAACGCTACTACAGTGGCCGGAGGAGCTGAACAATCGCCGGAAATATTCATTTTTGAGCTGTTACAGTTTTGCTGATAAAAACCAGACTTCCCGACTTCTGATAGAAGATCTGAACGGTGGAAATCTTCATTTATATTCCGTGAACACTCAGTTGAAATTTGAGACAGATCCGACGGTTAGATCTCTAGGAATCGTCGTGTCTTTGTGGGCTATTTTCTCAAAAACGGAAATTGAAGAAGTGTGTGTTTTTGAAGGTGTAGACTATGGTGTAGATATGGATGGAAACGGAAAGAATTAGGGTGTTTTAGGGGTATTTATACTCCCTTAAGCCCATGGACCTTAGGCTCATCTTTCCTTTTTAGCCCATATTTAATTCCATTTTAAAGCCTACTTAACATTCCATCTTTATTATTTTATTATTTCGTTTACTAACTCAAGTAAACTTTCCAATCATAATTAAATAATATATTGAATATCATTTTTAAAATTTCGGGATGTTACAGTGCACATATAATGTATATATGTGTGGTATCTCGGGAGGCAAAAGTGAAATTGCAATAATTTTGACGTTGTTTTACTAATTTCGTGAAAATATTGTTAAAAGTGGCGGAAGGTTAATCAGACATCATGTGGTGACGTTGATAGCCGAAATAGAAAGGTTCATGCACTAATCGGCCGATGGTTGAGTGTTATGTGTCTTATGTCCAAGGCTTGATGCAAAACTACTATCGAGTCGGGGGTATCACCGGAAGCAGTCTCTCTATTCTTACAGGGTAGAGGTAAGATTGTCTACATCTTACCCTCCTCAGACCATACTATAGCTTTGCTATTGGTGGGATTTTCTGAGTACGATTATTATTATTATTATTATTATTATTATTAGAATTATTATTATTATTGTTATTGTTATTCTAAATCTCCTCCAAACCACCCATGAGATCTATCGAACCACCGTGAAATATGGTCTTGCTTAACATGTGTTGGACGTAATTTCCGTTAGGCCGACTCATCGAGCCTATACTGTGTTGGTGTCTTTTATCAAGTTGAGTACATGACTTAGTTTACATGGAATAAATTACTCGGTGAAAAAGTCGAGCCAATGACTTGGACAACAATGAATTTATCTATCAGTTAATTATTTAGATTTGTTTTTGCTAATTAACACGTCTTTGTATTCTAGTCTAGTTAGGTTTTCAAATCTAAATTAGTATATATACCCGAGCTTGTGGGTTATGTCATTAAGAATTGTGAATTGTAATTTTTGAGTTAACTAAAACTATATAGAGATCGAGCTAGCAATCTAAATTCGTTTTTTGTTCATCAATTATGGTTATCAAACTTCAACATGCAGTACCACATCATACTAGCTATGGATCACCATGTTAAAACCAAGAGCATTAGTATGGTGAACTAGAATACGTTAGTGTTCAACAAAATAAAATACATGATATGCGGTGACCTTAAGTCCTTAATGATTTAGGTTAACCATTTGAAACAAGCGTGTCCTTAGTGATAACAAAAGTAATATGGCAACTGGTCTTTTTGTCAAATGGTATGAGAGTGATGGTTTAAGTCACACCCCAAACCACGGCCTAGGCGTGCGACTCATATGTTGGTACCACATTTGTAAATAAACTAGAGTAGCGGGTTTTATGCGGAAATACTAGCGTGGTTAAAATATTATATTCACATTTACAAAAGGCTGGATTGAAAGTTCTAGTTTTGTGTTTGAGTAAGATTACTTGTTATTTACAAAACCACCATTTATAATTAAATTTTAACAAAATAATCCGAGCCATTGGATATCTTAAGCACTTCGGCATCCCAAGCTTCTATTCTTGATTACCTGAAAAATATTTAGAAATTACGTCAGCAACACATGCTGGTGAATATGCTGACGCTAAAAGTATTTTCTTTTACTTGATTACCCTTCGAGACATAACTTGGGCTCATCTTGGCTTAGGAATAATCAAGTTTTAAAACAAACACAATTATAAACTCAAGTATCTACACAAGACACCCCAGCAAACACCGCAGCGTTCGGCATTACTTAGGTACCATACGTATACACATGGTCAGTCTCACTCGGACGTACTTGGGTCCAGCCCATCGTGGCGGAGGTCATGACCAAGTGTGGTGCGGTGTGCCCACCGACTTATTTACCACATATGTAAGGATCCAAACAAACGTACACGACAGCCTGAGGGCTAGCACTTACTTTTGTTTATAACGTTTTAGAGACACGTAGTCCCATGTAATTCTTTTCATTTAATTCATTTGACTCGATTAAACAAGTTTGTAAAGTTGGGGCGTATTCACCTTTTTCTTTGAATCAACTTCAATACATTGTCCGAGGTATCGAGTATATAATATCATATTCGTATCTCGCACCTATAATACGAGTTTAACTTTTTGTTTGTCGGATATACAAACCGACTTAAGACCTTTAGTCTCTTTTTATAATCTTTACCAAGATTATATTTTCTTTACTTTAAAACTTTAGTTAAAAAGAATTCTTTCTTTCTTTTCTTTTTATAAGTTAAAACAATTTTCTTTTTAACTTATTTTCTTTTCTTTTCTTTTATAAGATAAACCTTTAGTTTATCTTATTTTACTTTGCTTTTAAAACCCTATGTTTCTTCTTCTCTAAGAAGCGTATACTTTTCTTTTCTTTATTATTTAAGAATAATCATAATAACTTAAATAATATTTTATAACAAAGAATTATATAATATCATATTCATATTCTTTTCTTTTCTTTTCTTTGTTATGATTTATTTCTATTTATCGAGGTATCGAGTATATCCTCGACTTAGGGTTTTAAGCCTTTTTAATAATTTTATTATTATTTTATTCGGCTATTATGCCTACCTTTGTCGGCTTATAGAAACCCTAAACAATCGAGCAGCACTTCGACGCCGCTTCGTTTTCTTTATCTTCATGATCAAGCACTTTCTTTTCGACACCTTTTCTTTTGCACGAAAAACGAGGTACCGACACTACTTCACACATCGGCATGCTTTACGAAGTAGGTCGTTGGGACGTCGGGATGGCAGCTCTTCAAAATAACATTGTCGGTATCATCGGTGTAGTGCACGTAGATCGAGGAAACGTCGGTATTTGGCACGGTTGTTGAGGAAAGCTTGCACAAACTTCAAGGTAGTGAGGGAGGGAGTATTTTAGAGAGAGAAAGCTGATGTGAAGTGAGGTGTGATGAGTGAGAGAGCCCACACTCTCTATTTATAGGCTAATCAAGGGTCCCATCGCGATACGCGATGGCCCCTTGATCTGCTCGTCGCGTATCACGATGTAGCCATGCACCGTCACCCATAGGTTTGCCACGTGGCGCCACGTGGCAGACGCGATGCCACGTGGCGACACATAGTGCCACAGGATGACACGTGGCAACACGTGTCACGCCTGTCAGACCACGTCATCACGATACGCGATAATGTTGGTTCTTTTGGCGATCGCGTATCGCCATGAGACCATTTTATTGGTTTTTGGAATAAGCCTTTCACGATACGCGATAGGCTTGTCCTTTGTCCCGTCGCGTATCGCTATGGGACAGGAGAACAGATTTTCATATTTAACCTTGGAGTATAGAATTTGTCATCTTTGATCCTTTAATTTTTGAAACTTGGCATTTTTTATCCGAAACTTTCACGATGTTACATCCTACCGACCTTGGAATAAATCTCGTCCTCGAGATTGTTTCTTAGAACAAGTGGGGTACTTCTTTTTCATTTCGGATTCAAGTTCTCAAGTATATTCGGGGCCTCTTCGTGAGTCCCACTTTACTTTCACTATTTTCAATGTTCGTCTCTTCAATTTCTTTGTTTTTGAATCTTCGATTTGAATTGGTCGTTCTACGACTTTTAAGTTATCATTTATTTCGACGTCTTTTAAGGGCATCGACAAAGATTCGTAAGCTAGACATTTGCGCAGATTAGAGATATGGAATACATCGTGTAACCTGTGCATTTCTTCCGGTAGTCGCAAATGATATGCAACAGTCCCAATTCGCTCGAGTATCTTAAATGGTCCTACGAATCGAGGACTAAGTTTTCCTTTCTTACCGAAGAGAACGACGCCTTTTCATGGCAAGACTTTCAAAAGAACTTTGTCACCAACACTGAATTCCAATGGCTTTCGACAGACGTCGGCGTAACTCTTTTGGCGATCACGTGTCGTCTTAAGTCGTTCTCGGATTTGTAAGACTTTGTCGGTGGTTTCTTGGACTATCTCGGGTCCAGATAATTGATTATCTCCAGTTTCAGACCAGCACATGGGCGTTCTACATTTTCAACCATATAACTCTTCGAACGGTGCGGCTTGAATACTCGTGTGATAGCTATTGTTATACGAGAATTCCATTAGGGGTAAGTGGTCGTCCAAACTTCCACCTAGGTCTATCACACAAGCGCGGAGTATATCCTCCAACGTTTGAATTGTCGTTTCCCTTTGCCCATCGTTTTGAGGATGATAGGCAGTGCTAAGGTTTAATTTTGTGCCTAACGCTTGTTGGAAGCTTTTCCATAAATGAGACGTGAATCGACTGTCTCTATCAGAAATAATAGACAACTGTACTCCATGCAAAGCAACAATGTTATTCACATAGATACGCGCTAATCTATCCATTGAAAAAGATTCGTTGATAGGTATGAAGTGTGTGGATTTTGTTAACCTATCCACAATGACCCAAATGGCATTATGTTGCCGAGTTGTTTTCGGGAGTTTTGTGATAAATTCCATGGTTATTAACTCCCACTTCCAAATGAGAAGTTCGGTTTGCTGAAGCAATCCCGATGGCTTTTGGTGTTTAGCCTTGAACTTTAAACAAGTTAGACATTTCGCAACATGGGAAGCGATGTCCTTTTTCATTCCGTTCCACCAATAGTTCGGCTTAAGATTTTGGTACATCTTATCACTACCGGGGTGCATCATGTATTTGGACTTATGAGCTTCATTCATAATTTTCTCACGCAAGTCCCCAACGATTGGTACCCAAATCCGGTTTCCCATTCTAAGTATACCATCGTCACCCTCGACTAGCAAGTCAATGGTATCATTACGTTATTCGTCGGAGATCGTGTTTTCGTTGATTGCTTGGAGTTGAGCGGATTTGATTTTTTCGATAAGATTAACTTGGAGTTCTAGTCTTAACGTTGGGACTCTTCTTGATTTCTCATGTTCCTTAAGACTCAAGGCATCAACCACAACGTTGGCTTTACCTTCGTGATAGACGATCTCACAGTCGTAGTCGTTCAACGTTTCTATCCAGCGTCTTTGACGCATGTTGAGTTCTTTTTGTTCAAATATGTGTTTCAAGCTTTTATGATTGGTATACACGATAAATCTTACTCCATAGATATGGTACCTCCATATCTTTAAAGCAAATATTATGGCGCCTAACTCTATATCGTGAGTTGTGTAGTTCTTTTCGTGTACCTTGAGTTGATGAGAGGCGTAAGCGATTACTTTCTTTCATTGCATTAGCACGCATCCTAAACCAGATGAGACGCGTCACCAAAGACAACAAAGTCCTCGGTACCTTCTGGCAAGGCCAGTATAGGTGCTTGGGTGAGTTTCTGTTTAAGTATATCGAACGCCTCTTGTTGTTTAGTCCCCCATTCATACTTGATATTTTTACGTGTCAAAGAAGTTAGGGGAACAGCGATTCGAGAGAAGTTTTATATGAACCTACGATAATAGCCGGCCAAACCAAAGAAACTTCGGATCTCGGTTGGCGACTTTGGGATCTCCCACTTTGAGATAGCTTCAATCTTAGCGGGGTCCACTTGAATACCATTCACGTTTATAATGTGTCCAAGAAATTGCACTTCGTGAAGCCAAAATTCGCACTTTGAGAACTTGGCGTACAACTTCTCGATTCTTAGTATCTCAAGTAAGGTTCGAAGGTAAGTTTCATGATCTACCTTAGACTTAGAGTAAATAAGTATGTCGTCGATGAATACGATAAAAAATGTATCCAATTAAGGTTTACAGATTCGATTCATCATGTCCATAAACGCGGCTGGCGCATTAGTCAA